>NW_017536228.1:0-1441 GCF_001853355.1 Bactrocera latifrons | reverse complement strand
TGGACCCTGACTCGCTATGAGATTTATTTGAGGTGGACACCTTCTGTATGTCATCAAGAGGTCGACGCAAAAGGCGGAAGTTAACTTCACTGAAATCCATAGTACCTCTATTGACTTTCTGAGGATTATCAAAAAATTAGCAGTAAAACCTAATGAAAATGGAGGCATAATTTAAACAATCAATGRTTACCTGAAAACGATTYGACGTCATCCATAATTCCTCAATGCCGGCTTTGTTTTTGTGCACCTTCATGGCGCTTACAAACTCAATCAGTTTTGGATTTGCTGGTATATCTAACTCAGTTTTAGGTGTGTACGGCTTATTCGGACTCCAACGAGTCAACTTGATTGGATTGAATGTAACAAAGTAGAGATTRTTGTGACTGTCCATCGCCTGAGCAGCACATGGGCTGCTACGTTCTCCCACCCGACGAAAAGCAAGCGGCGCGGCTTCCACATCCTCCTCAAATATGGTACGGTTGTTTATGACGCTCAAAGGTACTGAATACTCATTTATAGAGGCTAATGGATGGAAGTAGAGCTGTTCTCCATCACTGGCCAAACCAAAKATGCCATCCATTATAAAGAATTTCTCATCGGCAATTGATAATAAGCCATAATCGGGATCGGGATACATGAATCTATTCTCGATACGCCAAGCTGTATCCAATTCCGAGTCATAGACAACCAGACCATGAAACATGACATCGGCCTTAAATGGTTTATTAKTACAGGAAAAAMGGCAASAAAAATCATRAGCATACGAGTTAAKAAAGAGTCAATAGCAACTAACTACGTGAGTAGAAAGTTTGAGGATCAGTCATCTTACATACCACGTATACTTTTAGTTTGCTACAGCTACCTTTTGGCGGAGGATCGTTCACAAGAGCTATTGGTGTAATGAAAAGTGAAGCGACATCTACGTATATGCTTGGATCGAAAACATAACGATGAGACAAGGTATCGGTGTTCAAATCGAAGACGAGTAGCTGTGGCGGGCAATGTTGAATGTCGTCGATAACGCCCGTATCGACTAGGATCATTTGATTACACTCCGTTATCTACAAGATGGCAAAAAGGAGTGAAATATTAAAAACACCCACTTAAGCACCATGCTTAATGGGGACCATACCGCTACACGATAAACTGAAGTAATTTTTTCACAATTACTGCCATTTGAATTGTGCCAACTGTAATCGGGATACGGCAGCAGTACTGGTCCATTTTCCTCAGTTTTGTCAGTCACCACCGCCAAAGTGTACGGAATGCCTGTATTGAATCTGGGTGTTGTCGTAAAGACACGTGTYCCCTTTTCCGCTAAAGAGTATGTGCGAAATYGGTGTGATTTTGTTATTGCTGTTGAAGTGGACACATTACTTACAGTGGTAGTCGACAGCTACATCGATGGGTGTTGCGTTTTCTGGTACTAAGTTTTCATTGT
>NW_017536227.1:0-1390 GCF_001853355.1 Bactrocera latifrons | reverse complement strand
AGGAATATCGTCCTCTTCACTCCACTCAACATCTGGTTTCATTAACATATTCCAGCAATTGCGTATGGAGCTTGCAGATGAGTGATTTATTCCCTATTAAATGCGTCAAAAAAAAAAAAAAATTGTAATAGACTTTTATTAAGTTAATAACGTTTTGGTCCATTGGTTGGAGAATCGCGGTACATTTAGGGGGAAGACACATAACGGTTATCATTCCATCATCACTTTTCATCTCATTGTCTTGGCGTTATCCAAGACCAATAGAGCTTTTTTGGGAAGTCCCTTGGATTCTAAATAATAAATACATAAATTTTAAACACAAATTCAATACATTTCGTATTTCTCACCTCAGGAACAAACGTATGATGAAACCAGCCTTCGAATAAGACATCCACGAGTTCTTATTAGCCTTGTGAACAACGGACAATTTTTGAATGCTCTAAGGTTTTTTGCTTTTCCAATAACAAAGAGCTTAACTGTTCGCTTACTCGAAGCATTTGTGCATGCGAGAAATGTTATTATCTTCTTACTAACTTTCCGACCAGGAGCCAACGTTTTATCCGGTATCTGCGTGAAAAACAATCCAGACTCGTCGGCATTATAAATTTGTTCTACAGAAAGATCGAGCTCCTTGATTTTATTTCTAAAACGTATTACAAATGGGTCGACAGACGCTGTCTTATTGGAAATCTTCTCTCCACTAATTTTCAAGTGGCGGAGGTCATATCGCTTTTTGAAATTATATACCCAACCATTACTTGCATGAAGGCATCCAGTCTTTTCTCCTTTAGTTTGCGAGCTTTTGCTTTGACGATATCGATGGATTTAGCACATTTTCACTCCTTTGTTTCAAAAAGCAATTCTTGGGAATTCACAAGATTTTAAAGTTTGCCGTTTTCCTGGCCAGGCTTCCAAATTTGTGGCATATTTAAGTATACAAGCTTTTTTCTTCTTTATTCTCGTTATTGTAGACTTGTGAACTTTATAATCAATACAAAGAGTTTTTTTTCGATACACCACTTTCTAGTTTATCCAAAATTGCAGTTTTTTCTTTAATTGTTAATTTTATTAATTTTTTTTGTAACCACAAAAAAAGATGTAAAGTTGCAGTTATTAAGGTCAATATTTTTGAGCAGTTGCACTTATAAAGGCTACAATGCTATGTTTTATAGTGTTGCATATGTATTTCGCCTACCTTTTCATTGCCGAAAATGTTCCTTACGGCAATTAGTCTTTATATTTAATAATAATTTCTCCATGCTTAGTTCTTCCATTTGGAAGACGTTGTCCGAGATTGTTGGACGTATAGAAAGCGAGTGATGTCAAGTTCTTTGAAGTATATCCCCGCTGCTACTTCGCAGTTCATTTTGCTCGAGCCAGTATACAATGA
>NW_017536226.1:0-1425 GCF_001853355.1 Bactrocera latifrons | reverse complement strand
GAAAAAAAAAAATAAAAAAATAAAAAATTAAAAGTGAGAAACTAAATTAAAAAAATATCACACACACACAGAAACGTTTAATCCGCAAATTCTTTTTGTTCCAACACATTTTTTGCTTTCAAATAATTACATGCCACACATCCAACAATTTTTATTTGAATTCTTTTTTCCAAAAATGTTTTCACACACACAAATCAATGCTAGAAATTGTTAAAACACTAACAAATATGCAAAAAACAAAAAACCAAAAGCAAATTTWAAACACGAATTAACACTCGAACGTCGCCTGCTTAACCTCACTTAAACTATGCCAAGCAGTTGCGCTGTCAAAACAGTTATATGTCTATATATAAGTTTAGTGTTAATGTAAGTGTGTACCCAATGCACTGCAGTCGCCATTTAGTGTAAACTTAAATATAAATTTAATAATAAATCGATTTAATTCATTATTGGCACAAAAACCAAACACCGTGAAGATAAAACGACAAAAAACAACTAACAATCACAGCAAAAAACAATATTCATATTTAGTACATGAACGATAAACAATCGATATACAAATTTTTATAAGTTATCGAAAATCGATTAATAATCGATATACAAAATTTCCGATATAATATTTTCATATAAGTTATCGAAACAATGAACTAAATTTTCGATACAATATTTTTTTATAAGTTATCGAGCTTTTATTTATTTTAAAATTATGCTTTGATCGCTAGAATGCGTTAAGCGCAAAAAAAATAACTAAATTTTTTTTTTCATAATTTTGACACTTTTTTACCATCTACCATGACTTGAGGTATAAAAGCAATGTTATTCTATATTTAATATTTTATTAAATAGATACCGATTTCATTTTCGAAAATATTTTCAAAAATACCAAATTTTAATACGTTGTAAGTGTTTTTTTTTTTTCGAAGCCGGAAGTTTAATCCGCTTAACTTAACGTACTTCCAATTTAAGACGCTCCCACGGAGTCACCGACTAAGTATTACTTCTTGGAAAGGGCAGGACTTTTAAGTCTCCTCTGTGGTGCGTACTGATGAACGCCTAGTCTGTTGAAAATGTGTAAGTTTTTTCATAATGAATGCTGACGCTTTGTTAACAGCTTTCCATCTATCAAAATTGGAAATTATCGCTCGTAAAACTACCTCAGAGTGTGGTTTTTAGTTTCTCCCCTCTATTTTTCAGAGTCTTCTATATACTCTGCACATGTCGGACAGTTCGGACTAATGCCATTATGGTATCTGAAAAGTTAGCTTCTAAAGCAGCCGTGTTGACTAAGTATTTGAGTCAGATGGAAATACAAGTTCCCATGTTATCTGTTGATGAGAAATTCCACCGCTTCTGCTATGCTTCTCTCCTCTGCCTTTGGCGATACCGTTTTAGGCGCTGAAAGCTGATATAATCGCTCGGGTTCAT
>NW_017536225.1:0-1353 GCF_001853355.1 Bactrocera latifrons | reverse complement strand
TTGCTCAAAAAGTAGCTCAACCWGTCGGATAATCTTATATATAGAAAAATTTAATCGCAAAATGTGTTGCTAAGCGTATAACTCAACAACGCCTAGAACAATTTGGCCAATCCTTTTTTCTAAAGGTTCGCTGAGGTTCAAGGATGGTTTTTACGGCAAGAAAAATTCGAATAAAGCAGCCCTTTTCTTCTTTCCATACAAACGAATGATTGTTTGTTTGTTAGTGACGCTCAGATGACGGCTGAACCAATTTTGATGAAATTTGCAGAGGTTGTTCGTGGTGGATTGGGGAAGGTTTGGAAATAAAAAAAACCGATTGCTTTTCGTAAAGAAAAGTCGGAAAATTGGAACACTCCAAAAAGTAGCTTTTTTCCATAAGTCAGTACACCTGACTAGTGCGTTGCCATTTTCATTAGGATTAAAATATCGAACAAAAAATTATCTAAAATTTTGTATTTAAATGTTGGAAATGGCTTACGATCATTCGAAAAGGTAAACCTACGAGTGGTAGAACACCTTCACGGTCAAAAAAACAGTGAAAACATGTCTCGATTTCGACCTCTTCAACTAATGAAAATATTAAAAAAAGAAGGGCATCGTGCTTGACAATCGTCAGGCAAGTGTCAGAGAGATAGCAAGAGAGCTCGGCATCTCTCTTGGTGGGAATATTGGGTTCGAAACACATTTTGCTCGACTAGTCCCGGTAAGGCTGATTTTTTTTCAAAAAGAGTTCGGAATAAAGGTCTTCATTGGGATGGCTACGCAGTTATCCACTTTCGAGCTATTGCAGCTTTCAGCATATCATCTTCATTTGCAAAAGAATACTATCCAATTAAACTAACATGTTTTGTAGTTGCAAAATGGTACGGCAAGATAATTGCATCGCCGCCGGCTTCTTTTCATTAATACTACATCCCAACAACAAACTTGGCGACACCACCAACTTCAGCCTTTCCCATTCACTATGTCAAATTTTAACGAGCAAATAAGGTGGCACAAAGCAAATATTGCGGGCCAATAATTTCACTGAATATTTGTGCCCATCCGCAGCACACATGTATACGTAAGTCTTTATGAGTGTGAATTTGACCTACGGTTTTATTGAGAGCGTTCAGTTCAGTTTTCAATGGGCATTTACTATTTCGGAGTTGGTCGCTTTGATAGTTATTATCTGATTTATTATCAGTATGGTTTGTCTTTTTATGTTGATCAGATTTACTAGTGAACATCCTTGGTGAGTCAGCGAAACACTGCGTGTTGAGTCCAATATTCGCCCGACATAGTTGACTAGCAGAGTCGGTTATTTTAACAAATCTGGATCGGTTTCAAACAACGTTTAATCTGGTGAATAAG
>NW_017536224.1:0-1444 GCF_001853355.1 Bactrocera latifrons | reverse complement strand
TATTTGCTTACTTCTTTCATCAGTATCCAGTATATCCGACATTATTTCCAATTACTTTTGAGATTCGTTTTGGCATACTGGAGATAAGTTTGCGGCACGCATCAATTGGAATCTCATACCAGGTTTTTTAAACTAAATTCCGTAACTGATCCTTATTTTGGAACGATTGCTTCCCAATCCGTTGCTTTAGCTCCCCCCAAAGGTTTTCGATGGGATTTAAGTCGGGGGATTGACTTGGCCATTGTACCCACACCATTATCCTGGAACCAATCTTTTACCAACCTCGAAGTATGCTTAGGATCATTATCCTGCTGAAATTTCCAAATTAGTGGCATATTTTCCTCAGCATATGGCAGCATCGTGTTTTCCAAGATATCTTTATATTGGATTCTATTCATGGTGTCTGAAATACGATGTATTGGTCCTACACCATACCACRAAAAGCAGCCCCAGAYCATTATGTTGCCGCCAAAATGTTTAACGGTCTTTTTTGTAAACCGTGAATGCAATTCTTTGCCTTCCAATTCAAGATGAAGATCCCAAGCTTTTTTAAATTTATTTCACCGGTAATAAGGCTGCAGAAGCTGATCGGCGTTGAACAATCAGTACAGTTCGGAACAGAATTCGAGCGACGCGATATCGTCATCCATTTCCGAAATGAAAACCTTCACCGCGTTGCGGAAACGCATCGATCATATGATGCATTACAGTATCCACTTCTTTTTCGTGGTGGATGGTTACTATTTTAATATAATGCAAGTAAATTTAAATAATGAGTCAACAAAAAAAGTTATGCCTACCACCTTATAATCCGACGAAATGAATTTAATAATTTGTTGAAATGCCGTGAACTATTACATTAAGTTGTGGTCGACATGTACGCACAAAATTGAAAGAGAACGTCTTCTTTTTATTCTTTTAAATCAACGGAAGCTACGCRCCGAGGAATATATTCACTTACGTTATGCGATTAATAATGATAAAAATGCTGCAAATAGTGGTGATTTTTCCAGCTACGTACACCGGCAGTCCTCGACATATGAACGAGTACGCCCAAGATGGTATGACCGGATCTCTTCATTACTTTSACATGCAATCCAACTTAGAAAGACGTCACTGACCTGTTGGAYCTCGATCAAAATTCAGCACATAGGCATGATCTCCTTGCACGAGTATTCAAACAAAAAAGCTAAAATATTCAAATTCCATTTAAATTGCATAGAAAAAGTGAATTGATCTCTCTAACGAGTAGGGATGCAAACGATGCATCGATGTTTCTGAAACAGTACTGCAAAATAAATCGGATCAGTTGCCAGCGCTGTTCCAATCTAACGTGAAAGACTATTTTGAGCATATCAATGGTATTTTTTATCAAGATCGCCCTAAATCAAGGAAAATTACTGAAGTAATTGTGAAATATATTATAATGGACAAGAAGTCATTT
>NW_017536223.1:0-1445 GCF_001853355.1 Bactrocera latifrons | reverse complement strand
AAGGGTAGTTTCTCGTCTTCATCCTCTAAACGAAATTTTAAAATTTTATTTAGTAATGGAAAAGCCGACTGCTTTGAAAGTTATCTTGATTGTGGATATAGAGACACCCCATACACATTCAGTCGGTTCGCGGTTCGTGTCTGGACTGCTGGCCATCTTCATAAATAACTCAGAGCTTCAGTTCCCTCAGACGCTTAAATCTCAACTCATCCATTATTGCATTATGGATTTTAACAATGGCTTTTATCTTCGAACGGCAAGGAAAACTTTAACCGTCTATGTTTATATTGACTTTCTGAGTAAGTACAGATCAAACAGCCACTCCGTAATGAATACAGCTCGGCAAAAGCCAAAACTTCTCCCTTCGTCCGACAACTACAAGACATAGACAACGAACAACGTTAGGTTAGCTTATACTGACCGACTGTCACGCCATATACAATCCTACTGATTCTTGGTAATGACAGATGGAGGTTCCGTTTATGTTGCCATACAAGACGGGAATGCTTTTTGTGAACTTTAAGAATGATTTGATATCTAATTTTGATACTTCGTCCCTGAAATGCTAGACAACTAAGATGAGTTCTAAATTACGTCTGAAACATAGGCGGTGATCCAGCATTACTTTCATGCCTAACACGCTGCAATGACCATCAGACTAGTACGTGATGCCTGTAGGTTGTAACCCGTTATTAGCCCAAGAGCCCTACTTTCGAAACCGTGTGAGTAAAAAGCATGTATGTTTCTCTTCAGGGCTGGTAAACATGATTTTGGCGATCCTGAATGTTTTGATTGCGTTTCATGACACCCTGACACGTCTCTCTGCGCTTTCGAAGGTTTCTTTGTCTTTCGTTTTTATTGGTATTCGTATTTCCTGTACTGGTGGCGTAGCCAGCCGGATGGCACTTTTAGCAATCACATTAATTATTTCGTTGAAAAAAATTCCCTAGTGACCCGGAACCCAGTACTAATGCAGCCACTATATCTACTGCCTGCCTGCTTCCACGGACAGTCTCTGACGTAATGCAATGTGGGATTATTCCTTAATTGCCGCCTGACTATCGACATATATACATTTCTATATTCTTTCCTGCGTTGGTGGCCATCTCAGCTCCTTTCCTGACCGCGAAAATTTCCGCTTGAAAGATACTGCAATATTCGATAAGCTGGAAGTGTCACTTGAGATCCAGCTCCGTGCAATAGATTCCGGCTCCCACAGAATTGGCTTTTTCTTATTCTTCCGTATAGATGTTGTAAGTTCTATTGGCGAGTCCCATACTCCGGCGCCATCTATCGTCGTACAGTGTGACTTCAAACCCTCTCCCAAATAAAGCGGGGGGGAATCTGATTTATTTTATTGCGAAGATCCTTGTGGAGAATTCACCTAACTTAGTGGTCTTATAAAAGTGAGCCGAAACCAAAAAGCCAAAATTCGCTACGATCAC
>NW_017536222.1:0-1385 GCF_001853355.1 Bactrocera latifrons | reverse complement strand
GATAAAAACATGATTTGAATTTCTGAACGCGCACATGCGTATACATGCAATCATATGAGCAGATAATAAGATTAATATGATAGACGATGTATTTATATAATGTTGTGATAAATTTAATTTCTATTAGTAAGAAACATAATACAAAAAATATTTATTAGTATATTAGAGTATGTTATGTAAAAATCAAATAAAGTTATTAAATATGCAAGTCGAAATAGACTATAAATATTACTATCATGCATTCATACAAAATTATACTCGTATCATAATTATTTTTACATGCCAATATGGAAATGCAAAACGTCAAAGCATATGTACATACTTATTATAAAATAAGATCAAATTAACTTAAATAATTTGAAAAATAATAAATCAAAAATAAATGAATCTTCTACATACATATTTCCATACAAAATGAAACATATTTCCCGTGCAATATCAAAGAACTTATTTTTCTTCAATATTCAATGTTTGGGAGTATCGTCATGGGCATGAATACATATGTATATTTATGTCTCTTCATATTCTTGGATATGTGAGACAGAGAACATAATAAAAAATGTCTTTATGTTCTTTATGTTCTCTGTGTGTGTTTTGTATGAGGTGAAATTCCGTATCACAATCTTATAAAATGTTCGGCATCGCACCTGCACCTTCTCTATGCTTTAAGTTCTCTGCTTAACCCTTAGCCACCAAACGTCTTTTTTAGACACTCTACCACCTAACGTCGGTCAAAGTTAACTTAATTTTAGTGTTTAAAGTATACATATAATAATAAAACACCGCACATAACTCTTTTGTGTCTTTTATTTAATATTAACAAAAAATTAACTTAAAAGAAGTTTCATACTTCAATAACATTTTTTATTCATTGTAATACGAATTTTGTAAGAAAACGTAGATACTTTTATAAAATGAGATCTAATTAGGAAAAAAATATTCGAACTTAAAATTTTTGTAACTTAAAAACATGGACTTCAATAATAAATTGCTTTTGGCGCCATTAATTCGCAATTAAAATAAAATTCCAACCTGCCAACAATCACAATTTTTGGCGGCATGGGATACACATTTTTTGGGAACATTCAATACAAATTTAATTTTTGCATTCAAAACACATGTGGAATGTCTTGCGTTTCTTTTTGGGATCACATAGTGAACAGGTTTTACGTTTTTCAAATGTTTCTTCGTTGTTGGCCAGCGATGTACTGGGTACTTGATCCATTTTCAGTACACGGCGAATAGCGCCTTGAAGTTGTCTGTGTAATCCATTCTGGTATGCACGGCGTTCTAAATGTGGTTTCACGAGATCTTCAGCTAATTTCTTCATAAAATTAAACCGAAGTACCTTTTCCTGTGTTTGGTTCATCTTGCTTATGATATAC
>NW_017536221.1:0-1447 GCF_001853355.1 Bactrocera latifrons | reverse complement strand
ATTTTTCCCAATTTAAACGTAGTCCCCACTCACTTGCTCTATTTAACACCCTTTCTAACTGTTGACGACCGGTAGACATCTCTTTTGTAGGAATGACTATATCGTCCATATATATCACCACCGTACCGTCTCGAATCATATCTTGGAAAACTGCCCTAATAAATCTCCAAAACACTGCTGGGGAATTGGTTATACCGAACGGGACAAAACGGAATTCATATTGTCCATTTGTTGTTACGAAGGCGGTGTACTTTCTGGATTCCGGTTCAACTGGTACATGATAAAACCCGTTCTTCAAGTCTAAAGTTGTGAATATTTGCGCTCCCTGTAGTCTGTCCAGTGCCTTGTCTATAAGTGTCATAGGGAAGTTGTCCCTCATTATCTTTTCGTTTATTTTACGAAAATCGCAACAAAATCTTTTCGACCCGTTCTTTTTTGTGGTTAATACCACTGGTGACGCAGTTTTTGTATAATCCCATCCGTAAGCATTTCCCCGACTTGGTCATCTATATACTTTTGATCTTCATATGATACCCGACGGGGCCGGGGCTTTGAATTCTCTTTCACCATTTGGGCCTTCGCCACGACACCCCGTGTCCTCCTTTCCTAACCCTTCTGGACTAGCCTGATCTTCGCACACTTGCTCGGCAGAAACCCTCTCACTCACTGAGATTTCAGTTTCATCGCCCCCTTCAACACATTTATCCACCAACTCATTGGCAACCGGGGCAACCGACATTTCTCTACCCTTATTGGGTTTTCTRAATTCCACTCTGCCTTTCCTAAACACCAAATCCACTTCTCTAAGTATATCGTTTCCCAAGATTGCCGCGTAGGATATATCTTGCACTCTTACTACCTCGAACTTGACTTTCATTGTCATACCATCTATAGATATCTCCGCTATAAAGTTGCCCATTGTTGTAACCTCGCCCCTTTCTATCCCATACAGTCGTTGTTTCTCTTTCCCAAGACTAATTCTTCCTAGTTTMTTAAACGTGTCGTATCTTAATATACTCGTGAAGCATCCTGTGTCTACCAATGCGCTAAACGTGATCTCGTTAATCATCGCGTTCACGAAAATATACTCCCCTTTTCCTGCATCGTTCTCCCCGGCTACTGTGTTAACGCGTTCATTCTTCACCGCATTAACTGGTTGTGTGACTTTGCAATCATGGGCATAATGGCCCGTTCCCTTGCACTTAAAACAAATGACGTTGTTTATTCCCCCGCGTGAGCAGTCTCTAGCATCTCTTCTGAACCTGATCCTCAGTACCTCTACTTGCATTTAACGACTGGACGGAAGCTTTATGATTTGCAGCCGGCGTACCTTTAATTTTCTCATATACTCGGATTTGTTCTTTCACTTCCTTCAAGCTATGTGTTAGATAGATAGATAGATAAATAATTGAGGAATGCACTGCGACCTTAGGTCTATTGTGCCCTC
>NW_017536220.1:0-1449 GCF_001853355.1 Bactrocera latifrons | reverse complement strand
TTGTTTTTAAATCATCTATTAGCGATTTTTTTAAATGTAGCGCAGCTTGATAATCAACATTTTTTGGTTTCTGTTCCGGTGTACAGAAAATATGGGTTTCCAATTCGTGCGCACGCCACTTATATCTGGCTATATGAAAATCATAGCATTTCCAAATTTATGCCACACACTATGCGACTATCCTTCTGTCCTGTTGATTGTCATCTCAAATGCAATTTTCAGTGAAAACGAAATACGTTTGAAGTGAAATGGCAAATCGTTAGAACTTAAAGGAATTCGTAGAATCAAGCATTCTGCCCCCTTATATTCGATAGGTGCGTCACAGCCAGTCGGGTTCCATTACACAGGTTCGGCGCATGAAGCTTTCGAAGCATAATTTCGGCAAATCCTATTTTGAGACGGAAATGATGCGGTGGCATACCAAGCCTCTCCAAAGAATTTAGAAAATCCACTGAATACTTCACGGCGACTTCTTCATTGTCAAGACTATCGATCGAAATGAATGCAAGTCTCCCGGAATTTGACTTTGAATCTTCCAAGGAATCGTACGTACGATAATTTGGCCAATGTCCGAACATTCGTGATGAGTTCATCTTTCGTGAATTGATGCCCGAAGTATCAACTGGAATTGACCCATTTCCAATTTTTAGCGAAGACGATGTAAAATGTCTTCGCCATTGTCATCTTTGTTCGTATCCCATATTTGACGTTGATTTGAAGGTTAATATGTCGAAATGTTTATCGCGAAAAGTATTTCATTCCAGTGATTAACATGTTCCAGCAATTGTAATTGCTGGCTTACTTCTCCAAAACTTGCACACAATGTTCTCGCAAACGGATCACTGACGAAAGTTGAGAAAAAACTCGTAAATGTTAAATTTGTTGCTGGCAGTACTTTCATTGGCTGTGCTGTATTTTCTGGGTTTAAATACACTCTTTGGTCATTCTCCATTAACTGCGAGACGCACAAAAATCGTAAATCTCCTACAAAGTGCTTTATTGCATTTCACGTTTCGATCATTTGATACTTGATGATCTCATCTCGTTCAAGACGAATAACCGCCATGTTGCCTTCTTTAGTGACACACTTACAAACGTATTTTATCGATTACACCAAACTGCAATACTCAACATTAATGTAAATTAAACAATAGTAGCGAATATAGTATGATCCATGAGTTGTAAACTTTTAAATTGAATGCTTCATGTTCTGCCATTGTCGTCTGGTGAGCGCCGCCGAGTGAGTGGATATCCATCATTTCTAGTTTGTGTTTCCGAAAGAAAAGCAAGTGGATAGTGTTTCGTGCATTTATTGTCCGCAAGGTCCATGAACCATATTGGTTTTCATCACTTCGTATAATACAGGATCTTTCTCTGCATCAGGAATTTCCGTAGAAATGATTTCATCAATTTGATCTGGTGTAACCACCATCCAAAGAAGAATGTATA
>NW_017536219.1:404882-409640 GCF_001853355.1 Bactrocera latifrons | reverse complement strand
CTAGGTATAACACAGAATTAATTGAATTTTTTATGACAAAGTCACGTGAAAGTTAGTGCAAGGAGGTCTTATCTGGATAAGCCGCAGCGGTGGTCCCAAACTACCAATGTGCTCTCATAGAATCCACGACTGGAAATTTGTATAACAAGACGCACATCACTGATAGGCGATTTTAACAAAACACCTTGCAAAAATTAGAGAATCAATGAAAGATAAAACACACAATGMTCTAAATATTTTCGAAAAGCCTCAACTTGAAAAACAATTCAGCAAAAGCTCATCTTAAAGAAATCTTCTATAAGTACATTATTTTATTCAAACGTTCACTATATTTATTCATAATAGATCACACCTTAGAAATGGAAGTACAAGCAAAAACTTTACTCCACAATACACCCTTACATTCTTATAGATTCTTACACATATATGTATGTATATTATAACTAAGTATTCATTTAAACCGAAATATTTGATATGGTTTTTATATGATATTCTATTGAGTTGTGTTTTAAAATTTTCATGATATTTGACGATATATCAGCCGTGACCAAAGAGTTGTCCGACCAAAATTCGAATTAGAAGCTTTCACAATACAGCTGACCGAACTTAAGCGATGCGCCGATATTTGCGATGAGTGCGTAGYATTAGCGATAGCCTGTAAGCGATGATGCCGCGATAGAACTTTATATTCCCAGCGATATTCATTTTCCGAGCGAAGGCGAAGACAACGACGAGTTGTAGAAGAGCAGCAGAGTATGCGCGCCAAAAGTTAGAGAACTTGGTTGTTGTTGAAATGCCGCCGGCAAAGTAACTCCTTGCTAACTGATTTATTTTTGCTTTTGCTCTTCAAACTGCCAGTTGTTGTTTTCGACCGTGTGACTCAACCTTTTTGGTAGGAATGGCGGTCACCATGCATTGGCAAACGCCTTTTATACCGCATCAGCTGGTTGTCACCATGGCTGGTGAAAAAATAGTGAAAGCTTTCTTTTCAGGCAAAGCTTTGCCAACCAACGCCACAGAATTGTGTGTTATTTGGGGAGCGGGTGTGGTGAATTACGTCGACAAAGAACATCCCTTTGTTAGGTTATGCATACCACGAGCATTTTTTGGCGCAAGAGGATTGTGCGCAGCGCCAACACAGTTGGATACAATGTAGCCAAGCGTATGCACACACACATACACACCCTTGAGGGATGCACACATACAGCTATGTCTACATTTCTACATGAAATGTTTACCACTGGGTGGTTGCAAGTTCTACAGTGGCATTAACTGGTGTTTTTATTCAGTATTATGCCTGTGTGTGTGTACTTTTTTGGGTCTGTAAGCGTGACCTTTGCACTGACGTCGTCTATATATCACACAATTATAGCTGTATCATTTTCCATAACGTTGTATGCGTAGGTGCGCAAGGACATTTAGATTTGATTTATGCAAAGGAGGAGCCAATTCTGTAGTCAGCTCTTTAGCGTTGGAAATAAATTTGCATTGCATTCTACAGAACGCCGATAAGTATACTTTAAACTAGATTTCTTCCAAGAACTATGCAATGAAGAATGCTTTAAATAAGTTTCCAAAGGATTTTTAGTACCATTAAAACTGGAAAAATGTAAAAAATCAATTCACCACACAAAACGACTTGAAACTAGACTGAACCAGAAAATGTCGAGACCTTTGATTTGGGATTTGAAACGTGAGTACGGAAGTATATTGTCTATAAATATATTGCAGAATATGGAAATATCGTCGGAATCAGCTCGAAACAGATTTGACCATACCCCCCAAGGTTGGACAACAATTGTTACTTCCAGTTGATAATAGTAAAATAGTTCGAGCTGCAGAACTTAATAGAGAAGATACCATCTTCTATAAGAGTGTACAGCTGCTGGCGTATGCCGATGATATTGATATTATCGGCCTCAACACCCGCGCCGTTAGTTCTGCTTTCTCAAGATTGGACAAGGAGCAACACAAATGGGTCTGGCAGTGAACGAGGGCAAGACGAAATATCTCCTGTCATCAAACAAACAGTCGTCGCACTCGCGACTTGGCACTCACATCACTATTGACAGTCATCGCTTTGCAGTTGTAGATAATTTCGTCTATCTTAGAACCAGCGTAAACACCACCAACAATGTCAGCCTAGAAATCCAACGCAGGATAACTCTTGCCAACAGACAATCTCGATAAACAAAAACCAAACTCTATGAGTCACTCATAATTCCCGTCCTGCTATATGGTGCAGAGGCTTGGACGTTGTCAACAACGGATGAGTCGACGTTGCGAGTTTTCGAGAGAAAAGTTCTGCGAAAGAATATCGCATTCGATGGAACGATGAGCTGAAGGAGATATACGACGACATTGACATAGTTCAGCGAATTAAAAGACAGCGGCTACGCTGGCTAGGTCATGTTGTTCGAAACACTCCAGCTTTGAAAGAAAACACTCCAGCTTTGAAAGTATTCGACGCAGTACCCGCCGGGGGAAGCAGAGGAAGAAGAAGACCTCCACTCCATTGGAAGGACCAAGTGGAGAAGGACCTGGCTTCATTTGGAATATCTAATTGGCGACACGTAGCGAAAAGAAGAAACGACTGGCGCGCGGTTGTTAACTCGGCTATAATCGCGTAAGCGGTGACTACGCTAATCAAGAAGAAGAAGAAGTTGATAATAAGGTATCAACACCATTGAAGAAGAAATTTGTAGGAGAAGAGAATACTATCTTAATCTAAACCGATAGGTATAAAATGGGCTACGCAGTAGGACGGCGGTATACTTCGGGGATCTTGATATATCTATCTCTTTCCATCTACCAAACTCAGCTAGCATGTACCAAGCGAAAATACAGGGCATAGAGAAGTCATGTGGAGTTCTACTGAATAAGTACTGGAGGACACAGTGTGTTATCATATACACAAGTAGCCAGGCGCAAAAATAATATCAAAACACTAGGTGTTTGGAAAGACCTTGGTCTTCCCTATTCCACAGTAGTGAGATAATATTGTATTGAAATTTTTGTAAAGCTTTGATCTACATACATGCAAACAAGTTTCCTAAATGGTAGTGACTCCAAAATATAAGCCTGTTGAACTAGAATTCGGTGAAGGTACGATCTAGCAAATAAATTGTTATACTATATCATGTTTATTCTATAAACATTCTTCCAAAATCGTGTGATATTTAGTCAAATTCTAGGGGATAGAGTTACTCATATTCCTATGCACTAGAGTTAAGAAAAATTTTGAGCGAAATCGCCCTTAAGAGTGCCAAAGTTTTTATATGGAAATCCGAGGAGAAGGCTTAAACAGTGGATGACACCCAAACGAACGCAAGTAGCAAGAGAGCTTGTACGAACACTTAGTATAAATGCCAATCCCTTTATGGATAAGAATTTATTTATGAGTAAATGAATAATTAATAAGCAAGGAAGTGCCAAATTCGCCAATTAAGATATATTGAAATTAAGCGTGATTAAAGCCTGACTTTGCACTTTTTCACAACATAAAACAAGAAAGTAAAAATTATAGAATCTACAAAACTGGATAAAAATCGATGAAGAAGTTTCTATGGTATAGAATTTGACACTTGAATTGACAGCGATACGCCCATTGTATAATTTTGACATCGGCATCTATTGGACGCTTTCGTACTATTGTGGTTGTAAAATTATTGTTATTGAGTTATCACAATTTTAGTAGTAAATGAGGAGTGGGCGTTGTTTTAATCTGATTTAACCCATTTTCACAGTACATAAAGAAATAGCCGAATGTCTTCCTCGGCAAGTTGTGTTGAAATAGCTATAGTGGTTTGAGATATGTGTTCACTAATGATATTAGAGGGCGAGTCACACACACTTTTTAGAAAAGCTTAATCCAAGAATGCTTCGTCACACTGAAATATCTTGCGCCAAATAACGGTTTCATTTGAGGTTTACTAATAGCCATTAGTATGTTTTTGCTTAGTCTTACTTTGTTTCGGTGGCAATAATCCGATCCCGCCCATATCTCTGCAATACCTACCCCTTTGGGGGCCTAGAAATAATAGCAAGTTTCATGATTATATCTTAATTTTGCCTGAAGTTATCGCTTGAACAGATAGGAAGACAGACGGATGAACAGAAAGACAATCACCCGTATTCTAACTTGTCTCGTCTATCTCGATTAATTGTAGGTGATAAAATCAACAGTTAGGTGAACAAAATTAATATACACTGTAGCAGCATATTGCAAAAGTATAAAAATGCAGAAACTGCTAATAAAGTGCTTTATCAGTGAATAGGAAATCAGTTTCTTAATATGCACTCTGTCTATTTTTCGATTTCTTAAAGATAACACCGAAATTCAGGAAGAAAGTTGCAACAATGAGTCAAAAATGATTTGATTGACCATTAAGAGATCTCGAAAACACTTAGCTTGTGCCTTCATCGATTCTTGAACAACCACAATTCTCGACTTTAAGTCGCTTTAACATTTTGATTTAGTTTTCTACATAAGCCCTCTAAAGTTGACAAAAGAAGAAATACCTCAAAATCTTGCTAATATCTCTGCCATTATAAAAGTTTTAGATTATGTGCTGCCACAATGACAAATAAGAAAAACCTTAACTTCGATTGCACTGAAGCTAAACAAGATGATTTCCAAAGTAGCCAGGACTTTAAAGAAAAAACAGAACAAATGAATTTTTCGCCAAAATCAATATAGTTTTATTAAAAATTGTCTCCTTCTGCTTCAATACAATTTTTTGCATGGTGCAAAAGTAT
>NW_017536219.1:394088-403842 GCF_001853355.1 Bactrocera latifrons | reverse complement strand
GTAAAACCGATATTAGGGTTGACAAAACCATAGTACGGAAGAGCACAGCCGATCCTTTTAAGTCAGCCAGAGAAATAATGATGGAAATTAATGACGAATATGGTGCGAACGTATCCAGAAAACTTGTTGGAAGACGACTCAACGAAGCTCAACTTTTTGGACCAGTTAGCAGGAAGAAACCACTCCTGTCAAAACACCATATCAAAATTCGACTGGCATTTGCAAAGGCACACAAGGACAAACCAGGACAATTTTGGAGAAACGTGCTTTGGAGCGACGAAACCAAGGTAAATAGGATGGGTCCAGATGGAAAAAYATTTGTACGTCGTCCGCAAAGTCAAGCCCTTAACCCTAGGTACACCAAACAAACCATTAAGCACGGCGGTGGAAGTATCATGGTGTAGGGCGCGTTTTCATGGCATGACATAGGGCCTATTGTTCGAATAAATGGTAAAATGGACCGGTTTCAGTATTTAGATATACTGAAAAATAAAATGGAACCATTTGCTTTTGAATCCATGCCAATAAACTGGACCTTTATGCATGACAATGATCCGAAGCACACCTCAAAGGTAGTAAAACATTGGCTAAACAATGGAAAAATTAGAATATTGGATTGGCCTGCGCAAAGCCCAATTGAAAATTTATGGAATGATGTGAAGATCGAAATAGCAAACAAAAAATTCAAAMATWTTGRTGATTTATGGGCTGGAATAGAGGAAGCTTGGKATTCAATCCCAAAGGAACGATGCCAAAAACTAGTGGACAGCATGCAGCGAAGATGTGAAGGGGTAATTAAAAATGGTGGATATAGTACAAAATACTAACGAATTGAGCAATTTTATGATATTTTTTAGTAATTTCTATACATTTTTCTACCTTTTTGTAAACTTTTTCAGACTGTGCTATTTATGTGTCCCAACTGCCATATAGGATATTGATGTTTTCGTATTTTTTTTACCAATAATAAAATATTTATTTTTTTAGTGTTTTAGTAATATGAAAGTGAATAATTTTTAAAATAAAACGTATGTCTTTTAGACCCCTAAGTGATAAACTTAAGGAATAATAAATGTTGTTTTATTTGATGACCAAGTGTGCTATTTATGTGTCCATGGCTGTACATAAACCAGTTTCCATACAGGAACTTGATTTTAATCGGTCCGTTTATATGTTAACTTTGTGCTATATTACTTAGTCCGATTTCGGTACCGACGAATGAGCAGTTTCTTGGAAAGATATTATCGATATTTGCCCTCATACATATACATTTTATAAGATTTTAAACATTTACTTCTGATTGTTGCAAATTTCGAGGAAACTCAATATACCCTGTTAAGGATATATTAAGGATATAAAAAGCGGAATTTTGTCATAATGCCGAACTTCATCGGAAATGAATAAAAAATATTATTCTTCACTTTTATTTATATCCGATTTTTATAACCTCTATGAAGGTAAAATGATATTCGGCTGACTCATTTAGTCGCATATTTACTATCGCTTCCACCTACAACACTCACTCAGCAACAATTGCTTTAAATAAGTTTTTAATCCTCGGCATCCTTTAAATGAAACCTGTTAGCAAAATTTTGTCGAAACAGCAATTTAGAATTGATATCACAATCAGCGCAGTGCCGAATGCGTATAATTTTCACTGATATAACTACAATAACAACTTCGGCTAGAAGGAACGACGCTTCAACGCAACGCCGAATGATTAATGCCATTAACGAAATTATCAAGGATTACGGAGATTTTCCAGCATTTTAATGCGCTGCCAACAACGCTGCAGCTTCCGTTAGAACTACCTCGAGCAAYACAAATATCCTGTACTAATGGCAGCGGCAACGCTATAAGGACGAAGCGGAAGAATGGAAGACAATACAATTTAGCGTAATTCTTTGGCTTCAATTAGTGGAGTGTTGGCGCGGTGTTGACAGTTCGCCGCACTGGGCGGCACAGGAGGTGTAAGTCCCTGACAAGTGTCAGCAAAGCTGGTTTGAGTGAGTGCAACCCTTTAGCTATTAAAACAGCTATSATTCACTCGGCAGTGTGAGCGTCACGCTTTTGTAGCTTTACACGCTGATGTGAGAATTGTATGTTTTTTCCCCGCCTGGTGGGGTGATAGCAAATGTATTATCTTTGTTAATGGTGTGAGGCGGGAGTGAAACGCTATAGGCAAGTTGTTTTGTTGGCTTTGTAAAGCTGGAGGCTTGTGAGGCTTAAAATCTCATTTTATTAATTTGTGCGAATACCGGTAAAATGTCTTAATGCGCTCTTCATTCAGTTATAATTAATAAAAGCTGTTTATGTGCATTAAATTTTAAGCTTGTCATAAAATTATTATGCAAACTAAGGTATTTAGAGTTAAACTGCTGACTGGAAGTGATTTTCGCTGAGAACATGGAGCAATCTGTTATCATAGGAAAGCTTCATTTATATTATGAGGATACTGCAATCCTAAAATATCGCTTAAGTCATGTCTTTCAAGTTTTGTTCCATAGCGGTGCTGCAAACAAGTGGCTCATGAATGTACTTACGATTGCTTTAACCGCTTCTTCGTAATATTCGACCGAGAATGGAACTACTGTAAAGGTCTATGAGGTTGCGCTAGCTGACATTAGCCAGTCTAGTGATTGCTGTTCTCAGAATTGTTTGAGCCTGAGTCGATTTTTGTTTTTTTAATAAATTCTAGAAGACATGATAAGCAAAATAAGCATTGTTTTCATTACCTAGGAGCTAAATATTGCACAAAAAACCGTTTGGAAAATAGGGGTGGATTTTAAATAAGAGTGGATACAAAAAAGCTCAATTTATGGGTGCAACACTGTCACACCATTGTACTGTCTTTCAGGCAGCCATCAAGGCAGAAGTAGATGTGCTTCTCTCTATACAGGCCTTGACCTCACTGGCCAAGGATTGCATAATCTCACTGGAAGTAGCATAAAGCTGCTTCCATATTAAAATTTCTGGGTGCCTGGTCACAGCGGATCCGTCCTAAATTGCAAAGCCGATGAGCTTGCAAGAAAAATTCCATCACGATCGAAATGCACAGGAGTTTCTCTGTCTTCGTATTTTCGGTCGCTAGATCTAAGGGCTTTGTCCGAACTGAGCAAGATTTGGTCAGGAATCAGCACTTTTGGAATTGCGAAAGCCTTCGGGTCCTCAATAAATTGTTGCAAACTCTAGATATTTTGACGATATGTCAAGGTCTTTTAGACCAATACCTAGGAGAACAAAGGTCTCTTGCAGTACAAGTGGGATTATTTGCGTCTCACAAGAAATCTACTGATTTACCTAGCCTGCACCCATAGTTTCATGATTTAATCCGAAAAAGAACCTTATGGTCCAAATACCAACCTACGAATAGCTGGTGAATCGCGACAAAACCGATTCATTTCTGATGGGGATGGTTTACTGGTGAAGACAGATGACAATATTAAGCGAAAACAATCGAGGTCGAATTGGCGTGAGCTGGAGAAAACGGTGACCAAGCCTGGATATATGGTCAGAAATGATGAAAGCAGCTCATACTGCTGCCATTCTTAATTTACACGCACACTAATAATAACTGGACCGTCMGGAGTAAGCAATTTACCAGAATGTGAATGATCAATAGGAGAGGAACTGTGTTCCATGAGGACAACGCCAGGTTATAAACATTGTAAGTGGACAGAAGCCTCTGGTTGGATGGTTCTCAAGCTCAGGTTACACACATTAATAGTGAGTCGACAGTAGACTCTGGTTGGGTGGTTCACATAATCACACCAAGTGATTATTACATATTCCTGTATATGACGAATGATTTTGCTGTTGAAGAATTGAATAATAAAGAAATTTCGCTTTTCTAGACCATTAGAAACTATCTCATGTAGAAATGATACTTACTCATCAATTCTTTATTATTTAGTACTAATAAACAATAATCGTGTTATTCCAAAAAAAGTAAAAAAAAAAGTTTAATAAATATTTTCCGAACTTCTCGGAAACTTTTCAAGTCATCAATGTCCGCCACAACGCAAAAGAATTTGGAAAGAAGCAGAAATATAAAAAAACTTGATTATTCACTTAACAAAGTTTGCTGATTGATACAGCGATAAGTGTGCGGAGGAGGCAGTTTGTGCGTGTGGCATTGAGCGCAGGTGGTTGTGACCATGACGTAGCGTGGCAACGGTTGCCCGGGATTCAAGGACAAAAGTTAATAATGTACAACTTCATAACGGTAAATTAACTAGCAGACATTTTCATTTAAGTTGTTGCATGCTACGCCCACTTTCAACTTCTCTGCCACAGAGTAGTTGGGTATATGTGTTGTAGGGCGGYAATGGCTGCGTGCGTTAGGGGGACGCATTGCCATCATTTGCATTAATATATGCGTAATTCACTGATAATATCCGGTCGCCAAGCATTGCCAGGCAAGCTTGCGTCATTGCAATAAGTGCATAAGAATATATATATGTATCATATGTATATATTTGAGAGCAATTGAACCACCCTCTTATCGAATCTTCCCACTGCACGACGCTGCTTTCTATAAGTACTTTGAGTCTTTTTTGTTGCTGCTGATTTAATTTGATTTGCGGATGGCCACGTCAACGAGATCTTTTGCTGTGCGAGCTATCTAAATTTACATCTTAATTTAATGAGCACAATGATTCAGTATTTTAATGCGTTGTAGAAATGGGCGTAACGGTGAATTCAGTCAATTATGGGGGAAAATAAGAGTTAAATATATCAACCAAAATATTAGCAGGAGTACTAATTGAACTAGTATTAAGAGTATTTCTATGGGAGAAGGAGCCACTCCCAATGAAATGGACACAAAAACCTCAGGGTTACGATTTAAATGCACTCATCTGGAATGTCCGGTCCTTAATTGGAGTTGGCAAAGAAATAATCCTTGCTCCACGAGGAAACATCCCCAAATATGTTGAGGCTTCGCCGGGTTCGAAATATGGTTAACTGTATTATTAGCTTCCAGCATAGGAAAATTCACAAAGCTACCTGGCTGCCTCCGGATCGAAAAGTCTCTAACCAGATCGGTCATGTTGTGACAGAGAAGACACGTATCTCGTGTTTCAGACGTTCGCACGCTTCGAGGTGCTAAAATTTACTCACCCAAATTTTGGCATATCGACTGTCAATCGGGTATGAGAGAACTGCCAGTAACAAATTTTTAGTTATGGTTAAAATTTGCTGTCGARCTTCGAT
The DNA here is from genome assembly GCF_001853355.1 of Bactrocera latifrons. Taxonomy (NCBI): domain Eukaryota; kingdom Metazoa; phylum Arthropoda; class Insecta; order Diptera; family Tephritidae; genus Bactrocera; species Bactrocera latifrons. The sequence continues at coordinate 398,628 of NW_017536219.1, read as the reverse complement.
TGATATTAAATATTTTCGGACTTGGCGATAGAAGAAAGAACAAAGGTTTGCGAAAATGGAAATGGCAGTTATGTAGTCACAAATAACTGTGCATTAAAGTCTGAAGACATTACAAGGTTCACTCCCGTGCTATTTTCCAATAGAATTGATAGTAGGGATATCTGGAACACCGTCGATGAATAAATGAATAAAAATAATTAAACATATATATTTATTAATATTTTTGTCTCAGTCATTATTTCTCAAAAATCTGAAGCTGGCCGAGCAAAGCAYACGATCTGCTTTAAGCAACAGCAATTTCAAAATTAGACGGATTTTCAGCGAAAAATCATCTTCATCGCTGGTTTCGCTCATTTCAGGCTGAAAGGCTTCGTCAATAAGCAAAATATGCATTATTGGTCAGGCAGCAATACATACGTACTCCATGAGTCACGACTGCTTCCCGAAAAAATTACGGTTTGGTGCGGATTATGGGTAGTGATGACCAAGACCGGCACGTCACTGTGAATGGGCATCGCTACCGCTCAATGATAACCAAATATTTTTGGCCCGAGTTGGATGATATGGACTTGGGAAATATGTGGTTCCAATAGGATGGCGTCACAAGCCACATAGCGAATGCTACAATCGATTTATTGAAAACCAAGTTTGGTGAACGTGTTATCTCACATAATGGCCCAGTCAATTGGCAGCCACGTTTTGCGATTTGACGCTGTTAGGCTATTTCCTGTGGGGCCACGTCAAGTATATGGTCTATACAAACAAGCCCGCAACGACTGATGAACTTCGTATGAACATCGCACGTGAAATTGCAGCAGTATCGACCGATTTATGCTTGCAACCCGTCGAAAATTGGGTTCAGCGTCTGGACTTTAGCAAATGTGCGCGGGTGACAATGCRAAGGAAATCGAGTTTGAAACGTAATGGCATAGAATGTCCCAAAGAGCTTTTGTTTTATTAGAAAAAAAAATTGAACGCTCTTATTGAAAAACCCGTTACTAACTAGTACAATTATGGTTCGGCTAATGGAGATAAATATGGTTAAAAAATATTCAAATAATAAAATAATAAGTTTGACCGAACTAATAAAGAWACTAGTCATCACAAAAGAATATCACTTGTAAAGATTCTTATGTACATATGTATTACGAACGTGGACCAGATTAGATAGGGATGAAAATTGCGCTTCATGTCTTTAAGAAAATTAAGATACTGTCCCAAAACAAAAAAAAAAAATAAAATAAATGTTAGTGTTTGAGAACCACTCCCACTCCCTTATGATTCCCATTTCTCTATATCAAGTCTAGTAAAAAAAATGTTTACCAGAAAAACCATTAGACGTAATACGGTGTACTGGGTCGAACTATAAGTTGGACCCAAAAATACCTCTCAATTGGAATACCTGGTGAGTCCCTATTATTATGTATTTCTTAAAGTTGTCCTCATGGAACACTATGCCTCTGTTATTGACCAAAAGCGCTTTCTGAAGGTCCAATTTTTGACAGGATATGTCTAACTAAGAGTTTGGTCTGGTCTCCAGTTCCTTGATACCGTAATAGCTCTTGAGCGATCCAAACTGTGTTTACCTAACGGTCGGATTCGATGATTTCCATTATTTTAACGATATTTTAACAATTGGCTGATTMATTTTTGATATCAAATTAATAGGAACGAAATCGACGAGACCCAAATTTCATGATGGGCGGTTACAGCGTCAATACTATAAACGCTTTACACTTTTTTAGCCGCCTGACTTGCGTTTTCACCTTTATGGAAAAAATACGGTAAATTTTCTCTTTGCCGGTGTCCATATTTAACTCAGCCTCACACAGAACTAAGTCAAGTGATCACAAAAATGTCTAAAATGTGTTTTTTTTTTTTTTTTTGTACGAAGTCTTGTCAATCTAACGCCATATAGTGTAAGCCGATCACTTTTATATAAGGCAATATACATATTACTAAAGAATAAAAAAAAAAGTTTTTACTTTTTTTACCAGACCCGCCGCWACAATCTAGCTGCCTCGATGGCACCTGCTTCAGAGGTTGAAAACTTTCTATGTGGTTTCGTGCAACTAGAAAATTGCTGTGAACTCATAAAAAAGTTACTTTGGCGTGGCATGTATCGATTTACTATAAATACAGCCACTAAAAATAGATRCAACTACTTGTTTATATTTAGTTTTATTAACCACAATGTACGCATTTACACTCTACACACATACTGGTAAACAGTTATTTTATTTTTGAATCATAAATCACAAACMACCAACAATAAACAAGTCAGAAAGCGCTTGTAGAGGAATTCATGGAATGGAAAACACTAGTATGTTGCTTGAAATAGGCTGAAGGTGAGCGCCACATTCAAAATGGCCGACTCTAAAGTCAACRAGCGCAYACACACACACACACACGAGTATAAATGGAAGGGAAGCGAATGTGGCCCGAACAGAGCGACATGGAACTGCGCCTGGCATGGAGTGCACGTCTAGCAGTGCAGCAGGAAAAATTAGAAAAAATATGCTGTGGCAAGACAATGTGGCATTTCATATATCAGTGCCGAGTTGGCACTGTGGCATGGCAYCAAGTTGGAGCTGAAACAATGCGCATAGCTTGGCAACAAACTAACTATGTTTCACGCACGATTGCCATTCAATGAAAGGCTGGGTGCATGTGTGTGTGTATGAATGGTTAATATGTGTATATTTGTGTTTGTGTGTTTGTGTCTATTTGTCTACTATATATGAATACGAGATTATTTGTTGGAATGCCACATAGCYWGTGGAAAATATCSCTTGTTATATAACTGCTTGTATACATATTTATTATATAAGCAGCTATCAGACGCCATATTTTCAMCGAAACGTGRGCATGTATGTGTGTGCGTGAATATTTGCTGAGCTTGGCGCATACAGCTCCACCTAGTCACTGCTGTGATTGGCCAATAGCACAGGTGGCAACCAACACCACTCAGCTAGCGCGCATAGTGAACACTTGTGTGTGTGTGTTCGTGTTCTCTCAGTGTGTATGTTGTATAAGCAAGCTAAGCAGTTGTAACTGTTGCCTGCTGTGTGCAAGCCACCCTCGCCTGTTCGAAGCCATTTACATAACGGTATGCACGCACATATGTGTGTGTGTTAGTGGTTTTGTATGTGTGTGTGTGTGAGGCAATGAAAATTCCTTTGCATCGCAGCGTGTCTCTGTATAAGCAGCGCACACAGCTTTTCACCACACTAGTGCTGCGCTCTTCTTTAGCTTGCGCTAGAACGGGTGGTGTATAGCTGGTGTGGTGAATATGGCGCTCATGCTTGGCTTTGACGGCAGGCATGTGTGGCTAAAAAGGATACTGAGGCTAGTTCTTCGTGCGTAGTCCTGCTGTGTGGTGTAATCGGTCCAAGCGGAGCTCTCAACGTGTTAGTCAGTGTTCAGAAAAAAAATATATATAAAATTACCAATAAAAAAAATTATTAATTTAATTAAAAATAGTTGAAGAAAGTGTTGCATAATATTCGACAATAAGTGTTTAATTAAATGATAAGAGAAAAAATATTTAAAAAAAAGCTTAGCAGCCAGGTCCTCGAAAATTTTCACTTTCACAGCTCGCTTTCATTATATACCATTATATATTACATACATATATATGAACAAACACACGCAAAAGAAAGTCTATTGGAATGCTGCTGGCTTCCAATGTGCGCTGCTAACTTTCCAGGGCACTTTTTTCCGTCATATGCAGTTATTCCGCTGCAGCAACGCAGTTTGCGTGTGAGTGGGAGCGCTACACTKATATCAATTGTATGTACGTCAGTCATCAGAACCCCTAATAATTTCTAACCCACTCGTGTCCAATCTTGCACCCACTCGTTTAACTATCCCCCTCACTCACTCGCATTCGCATCGCACTCATTCTCCTCAACGCTTGCAATCAGCGCACACCTAACTCAAATCTCAGCTYTGCAACACTGTATGTCTACATGCTAGGGAAACGAGGGGAATACTTAGTCAAATATGTATTTGATAAGCTGCTGCGATCTTCCAAGTCCACTGCCTTGGCAGTTGCTGCAATTATCAATCGCAACTCTCGCAGTCCTCCGTTAGAGCTCCAAACGTTTTGCTCGCGCAGCTAAACGCTCGGTTCGCGAGATGTCGCCACGGCTGCTGAGCAACTTTTAAGTTCCTTAACAATTTTATAGAAACTTTTAGTTCATTTATTTTTTACGTTTACGTTTTCATAACTTAATAATGTGGTATTGTGCTAAGAGAAATTTTCAGTTCGAAAAAAATTTAATTTTAATAATCCGCAAATAATTTTCGCAGCGAAATCCGTTAAAAACTCCGACGCCAATGCAACTTATCAGTAATTGTATCGATGTACCTTGTTTGTGATAAATTTTAAGAGTATTTTTTTTTTTTTTTTGCCTAACATAAAATATTCAAAACTCGTGGCATATAACTCAACAGATATACATGAGACTACCGAAACTATATGATGGAAAGGATTATGTAGAACTGCAGTGTGAGTATTTTACAAAAGAAACAAAAA
>NW_017536219.1:367235-394059 GCF_001853355.1 Bactrocera latifrons | reverse complement strand
AAATAAAAAAAAAATTAAATGCAAAAAATTAATAATTAATATAAGATACTTATAAAGCTTAAAAACTTTGAAAACTAAATAGCCAATATTTTTGAAAGTGTTTTGATCTTCAGCTATTAGTTGATATCTTAAAAGTTCTAGGTCACGATTGATCAACTGGGGAGCTTTTGAGAAAAGTTTCTTCATTCATTCCAGAACTAATTTATGGAACATGGTAGTTAGATAYTTTTTAAGCGATTGATACTGTTGCCGACGGAATTTAATATTTATTTGGATTGAGAATAATTTACCAAAAGTTTTTTATATAAAATTCGATAACTAACCACCAAAATAAGATTTAGGTAGGATGGTAATTTGGTACAGGAAATCGCTTGGTAATGTGTCTGTGAGCTGAAAATTAAAAAAATAGGCACAGCACTGCCTTTTAAGAAGTTTAATGTACATATCTTTTGAACCAAGTAAGGTACAATATACAAATTTGTTCGGGACAAATCCCCTAAGCACACAACCGACACTGTAAAAGTAGATAAAATTGAGGCGAGGTTATCCRCTCACTGCCTAAATAGCGGTTCCGTTAAAAATACTAAAAGCGCGATAAATAAGTAAATAAATACTTTAAGACGCCTTTATTGGAGTCGCTGCTCAAAATCGGACCTAMACTATTCACGCCCCCAGATGCCGAATATGTGGATCAAAGTAGCAATTGCAAACTTTTTATCGAAAATATCGGTAAATATGTGAGATATATATATTATAGAAATTCGGAGAGTAMAAATTATTTTCTAATAGTAGTATGCCTGTGGAAACTATATGCATACAAATCTCTATATATATAAGTGATCTTAACCCTGTTAGTTTATAAAAGTAGTTCAATAATGAACTATATTGGGCTTCTCATATCTTCCTGTCTTTACAAAAATCTTTGCGAAGTCCAATAACGGGRGAGAACTTTTTTAAGATCCTCCATATGTCGGATAATTTTCAAGATCTTCTATAGATACTCGTATGAAAACTAGCCCGGTTAAGTATCTGAAAATAATCTAAGCGCCAATGTTTCAGTAATTTCCAAATCTATATTCAAAGAGCCTACGTACTAAGTTGCTCGATAGTGAYATTAGTTAAGTAGGATAAGTTTCCATATGTAACGTCTTCCAAGCCAAGAGTAGTAAATTTTACTCTAAATTAAATTGAAGGCTTTTGTAGAAGAAGTTAGACTCAGGAGTCTAGAAAAAATTCACAATTCCTTGAAAATTCCTAAGTCCTCCTCTTGTTATGTTAAATCATAGGCGTCGTGACAGCTGACAGACCTCTGAGACTAGATAACACTACTCAACAAAACTGAAGGAAAAATTTGCGACTAAGTGCTAAGAGGTCTCATTGGTATTTGTACTGTCCTGATTAGGAATTTGAGTTCAAAAGATTTCCATCAAGTACAGCTACATATTTTTATCATTTTAATAATTGGTGATGCTTTGATCTCTACTCTCCTTGACTACAACAAGGAAATTTACTATTATATATATTGTTAGGAAATTTTTATTATTATTTTCATTTTTAGGAAATAGAAATGACAAAAAACAGTCTCTAACAATGGAAAATGACTGTAAACTAGTGTAACTTTTAAATCCGAAGTCTGGAAGGAAGGTCTGGAAAAGCAGGTAAAATGCCCAATATGGTGTTTGAAAATGGTGCTTTTRAAGGTATTGATCCCACCGTCATATATCAATCCTCTTTCAATCTAAATCTTTTCCTAAAATTACTATTTAAAATTGAGAGATGGAAACCAGATATAGTATAAACAAAAAAACCGTATAAAGCTGCAAATAATGGTTCAGATTCTATCAATGGTTGTCTTTTATTTTTGATTATACTATAAGTGCTCTTTTTGCAATAGTCCGGTTGGTTCTCAGATAAAAATTCGGCTTTTATGTTTTTATTTTTTTTCCCAGGTAAATGCCTTTTTTGTCTTGGTAAAAAGTTTCCCTTTCAAGAAAAAGGTTCTGCGTAAGATTTAAGGTCCGCATTGGCAAACGGTGTATACCGTAGTCGACGGAACGATGAGCCGTTCGAAATATACGACTCTATTATGACGTCCTGTAGAAGATTCTATGTGCAAATTTTATCTCTAATCCTCTTCCGAAAAATATGTGTAGAAATATTTCAAAATATTCAAAAAAATAGGTAATCTTTATAAACGTTAGGTTATGAAGTCAGCTAAGAATGCCGGTGYTTTTAAAAATTGGGTCATAAGACCCTTAAAGATCGATAAAGCGCTTTGAGTTTATCAGAAATTTGTTGGGATGGCTGATATCAGTTTCAGCTATGTATTATGGTTCGCCGAAGGTCAGATTACAGTAGTGTTTCAGTGTCTAGATGTTTCTACCCTACCCTCCTCCATATAACTTTGACAACTGGTGATGGAAAGATTTTAAACCTTACCGCATGAATACCTACTGRACAACGTAATCCTACGATTGTGGTAAGATGAACTTTGCTCAGGGCAAGGAGTTCAGCAGATCTTTTGCAATAGAATATATCAGGTAAATAGAAAATGTATCGTTATTTTTCTCATTGATTCTTAAAAAAATGTTCAGCTTTAAAAAGTATGCTAAAGCTTTGTGACTTTCAACCTTTAAGCCTTTAAACTTTGCTAGGAAATTTCAACATTTGTAGGACTTTATWAAAATTAATTACTTGAACTTTCCCTTCCAAGCCATTTTTTGCATTAAAAATTTCCTTAGTAATATATTTAGACTGTTCACACGTCTTTCGCTCCCAAAACTATGCAGCCATGCACAATTTTACGCAACTCATCATTTGTTCGGAGCGCAGAGAGAAATTTATTAAAATAATCCGCTTATGAAACATAAGACACGAGCGTAAGTAGTTAGAGGAGAGGAAGTATAGCAAACAAATTGCACACAAAAAACTTTAGCTTATCAGCAAATGAACACGCTTCAGTGAAATGCGAAATTCATTCCGATTATTTTTCTCTCTGATTTCCTTWTAGAAATGGAAAATGACCCCAAAACGGCAACTGATGTTATTACTGCTATCACTGCTGCTGGTACAAAAACAAATAGCCCGACAACACACAAGCTGAGCAACAACAATAGGAACAACACGCAACCAACGGAATGAAAATATGAATTTCTACAAATGTAATAAAATCCAATAATAAAATATACACACACATATATTTATAGCTACACATGTGTGGGTGCGCGCCAATGTGTGCCATAAAGGAATTGTGCTCGTAAACAGCGAATTAAAGTGAAAACTGGGCRTAGAAACGCGTTGCAAACGAAAAGTGTAGCATAACTTCAGGCGCATAAATGAATTACCGTGAAATYAACGCGCGCAGCAGATAAGCGTATTAGTGTGTAAAGGTGATGAAAAAATAAGTGGGGTAACGGTGTACGCGCAGTATTGCTTAGTGGCGAGAGTGAGAAGTACGGGCGGAGACTGTGGACCACCCATGAGGCGGTAATCAACTTTCCGTGAAATATACCGGCGGCCAACCACGAGTGTACAAAAACAATAAGTTAGCATTATCAACAACAACAAAACCGAAAGTAAGCAGTCAAAGTTAAAACAACAACAACAGCAGCATCAGCAACATGAAGGGCTTAGCAGCATTTAAGGAGAAAGCAACGGGCGCTTTCAGTGGGTAAGTTGGCTACTGCATAATAGTACACAAAATAGCAACAAAAGCAACAACATGAAAAGAACATTCTCACACAAAGTTCGAAATTTAATTTAACGGACCACTGACTGGACAGATTCGGCAGACCACGGTCATATTGTTGGTGGTTGCAATATGACTGAACGGCAATCAAATTTTATTTTTGTTGTTGTTGCCGTTATAGTCAAATCARTGGCGCTACTTGAGCTGGCGGAAAATGAAATCATTTGTTACGGTTTATTACTGCAACGAATTCCAAACGTATTTCATGCGCTTTGTGGGCCCCCTGAAAGACTTTAAAGCTTGGTAGAGGGAGAGAGACTCGAAGTAGAGCTGTAACTTTTAAAACAAGCTTATCACGCTTGACGATTGAATTTGCTATATTCGATAATTTTTTTTTTCGTAAAATATAAAAATATTTTTAGCGAAAAAATTCAACAAMTAGTTTACTTGAAATGCTGATTTTTCAATCTTGGCTGCGAAGTCATTAGAAACTTTGTAAAYGGTTTAAGGGAGTCTTCTTTGTAAGGATGACTCGCGTTCGAAAAGCACGAAGCAATCAGTGAAGGTTGTGAAGTCCCCGAAAATTTGTCTCAAGTGAATGATCCATCCATCTAGAGAACTGTAACATTTCATATGGATTGACTCAACAAATTTTGGTTATTGTGCTYAATGCTAGCCTCATACCAATATATCTCAATCTTTTGTAAAAACGACGTACTAGACTTCTACTACATTCCTTACACTCATTATTACTACTTACGAAATGTAGTTTTATCAATTCGACGTTGACACTCTCCGAATATTTAGCGAATATGTGCTCCCAAATAAGCCATACTTTATAAGAATTTTTAATTGTTACAAACATACTCTACTAACAAAGAAATTTTTAAATTTTGAAAAAAATATTATAAACTCAGCAATTGCGACGCCAATTCCGATGACCCCTCGGAAAAATGAATCGCCCGCTTTGGCAGGACCTTACAGAATCATTTAAAGTGTAAAAAATACGTGCTTTAGTTAACACCTTAACTTAGAACTTGGACGAAGGAAAAGAACTGAAAATTGGATTTTTAGCAGATATTTTTCAAAAAAAAAAAATAAAATTTCGCGATAATTTTATTTTCAAATAGTTGTAATCGAACAAAAAAATCTTCATCCAATTCTTTAAGAAATATATCACAAAGACCTGTGTAAATTTTCATGAAGATCGGTTTTGTAGTTCAGGAAAATCTTGCCAACCGACTTCAAAAACACCRTTTCGAGAAAAACGCGTCTAAAGACGGCGCACTTAGCCTTGCTAGCCTTGAGCGCACAACTTCTCAAGGCTGCATCTACGAAACTATTACTCAAATCAACTTGAAAATTTAGAACAATATTCTAGAGGTGTTGTAGAATTTAATAAGACAATATAAAAAAAAATTGATTTTTTGGAAGCCATAAAACCATGTAAGCCCATAAAGGCGGATATCAGCTCAACTAGATACGAGTAGAATGATGAAAACCTTGGCTACATTATAATGTATGCGCTCAGTATCTAATAACTAGTTCGATTTGATATTTTTCGAATAAGAGTTGTTTTAACGAATGAGAAATAAAATGTAGGCTAGAACTTTTTTTATAGCATTAACTCTATGAGTATCCGAGCACACTGAACTTTTGGTTATCTGCCATAACAAGTTCGGCACATAAAAAATGCACTTCGCTTCAAAAAGTCTAAGGATGTGTTGGCTTATTATTTCGACTGACATTTCGTTCTATCAGTTTACCCAGCATTTTTGCATATACTCGTAGCATGTAGGTTTACACCTCTAAATCATTCTAACCTGAACAGGGTATATTAAAATTATATTATTATAATTACATTGTGGGTACTGGAAATTGTAAATAAAACGAAAAATATTTATGTAACAAATATTTATTTTGTCACCGTCCAAGTAATCCCCACCAGATGTATTTCACTTATGCCAATGGGTTTTCTAGTCCCCGTTACACTTCTCGTAAACAGATTTTGGGACGGCCTTCAGCTCCTTCAGCAAATATTGTTTTATCTCTTCGATTGACTGAAAGCGGGTGCCATTCCGATGATTGTTGACTTGTTTATGTCAAACTCCTAAGCCCATGTCTGATCGGTAGTTAAAAGATTCTTAATTAATGTGGTATTGGAATTCACATGATCAGGCCTGTCCAAAGAGAAATGTTTACGGTRCTCTGCTTGAAAAAAAAGCAGCTTAAACGTGACGAGTCAAGCTAGGAAACCCAATATAACCACCAAAATCATTCGAACGGGTTTGCAAGAGATATRGAGACACAATTTTCCATATCCTTTACTTTTTTAACATTTCCATCAGTTAAAGGGGCGAATGGCGTACAGTACGAGATACTTAAGAAGCTGCTCATTTGTCATTGCGGACCACATATGGCTACCATTCAATGTAAACATTCGCAATCTAGTGCTTGTAAGAAATATTTTGTATTTGTGGAGGGTATTAAGGCTTCGGTGCAACCGAAGTTATTTTTTTTTTGTTTTTGTTTTTTTTGGTGTGTTAATCAACCACTTTATGATAATTTTTAAAGTCCGAAATTCGTGTATGATTTAGAATTGAATACTGACAAGCAATTGAAATCTTTTCAATATAATTCTTTAAATATTTCTAGGGAGAAGGAAAAGTTTCGAACATAAATCATACAAATAAACCGATACTTAAAATTTTCTTAGAGCTCTTTATCTCCGGAAATTTAATACTATAATATCAATTTAGACCAGACCAATTCAATAATAGCTCAATTAGCATTTAATTGGCAAAATTTGTTTTGTAATCTCTTCTCATTCAACTTGAAATAATATTTCCTAAAATAAATTGAGTATATTACACAGAACACAAAATTCAACTGAAGCATTAATATCTAAAACTCCTTGGCTAATTGACAAGGTTTTTGCATTGTACTTAGCTTGATGGATAAAATACTTCTTCCGTTAAGCATCATTTTTTATCTGATATTAGAGGACCCATCCACGCTTCACTGTGGCTGATATTTAGACAATCCATCACCATCACTACTACCATCTATATGAGTTCTATTAGTTGGATTATAACTATTGGTTACTGAGATGTAGCATCTTTGTGAAGCAATTTGTGTTAGTTTACAAAAAAATGGATCAAAAGCGTTTCGTGTGTTATTAAAGCATTACTTTTTGGGGAAAAATACTGTTAAATTTGGGCTCAGGGAAATCCATCGTTGAAAAGATATTTGCTAAGCTGGAAACAGGCGAAATGAGCACTGAGGACAATGATACTCTAAAGAGGCGAAAGCTCTGTCCAAAGTGGATCTGCCAAAACAACAATGTGAGCTCTACGAACAATTTTCTAATGCAGTTATTTTAGTAAAAAAAAAAGTGTATGCAAATAAGGTCCATTAAACGCTTAAGAAGACTAAATGTGCGTGTGTGTTTGTGCGCCCGGAAAGTTGTAAAATTATTGACATACCAATAACAACTCAAACCCAGCTGATAGCTCAGAGAAGTCAGCGAAGGACAAGCCGATGATACAAGCAAAAATTGAGAGTGGTTTGCGTCACAAACAAAAACCTGAAGAAGCAAGTGAGAAGAAAAGAAAAGAATCGTGAATTGTGAATTGTGAACGTAGAAATTCCAAGCGTATGACATTGAACGCGCTGGCATGCCGAGTATGACACGCGGTGCGCATCATTCAGCAAAATATAGATGGGTGCGTCGCCACGAGGCGTTGATGTCTCGCACTTGTGGAGCCGGAATTCCGGGCACGTTCCATGCACGTGCAACCAGGATGAAGCCGAGAAGAAAGTGCACGCGCTCAACGGAAATTTTTATGAAGTGCGAGCTTTATGAGCTCTCAACTCTATTTGCTAGGTAACAGAAGCTGCGTAGGTGTTGTGGGCATGTGATTGCGGCAAGTGGCGTGGGTTGCAGTAGGAATGTCATGTAATTTAGAGTAGCGAGCGATATATTTAGCTCACTCARGAGTGATTGAGTAATTTGAGATGTCATTTAGGACATATAAAGGATTACATTAARTTTATTGAATGGGTTTAACCATTGAAGGCGCTGATTCTGCAGTATATGGAGTGTAGTGCCTAGAAAACAAGAAAGTTGTACCTTTGTTCATTGTCATAGTAAACGACGATATGACAATGAGTCATAATAATAAAGGACTTGTCATTTTAAGTAAACTTAGGTGGGTTTGAAAGTCAGAAAAACTAATTTGTCTGTTTTTCCGTGTCCGAAGTCGCTTAACCTTAGTGGAGGATTCGGTTACGGTGGCCAAATGCTTTAAACTTAGAGAAATTAATTTAATTTTCAAGAGTTAGATTAAGTCATATGGGCAATTCTAACAGGGATCTCAGGCTCAGTCTTRCAAAGACTGGACAATGGAGAAGAAAGTGGTTGGATGTTTCGATCGCACCTTAATCYATACAACTTTGACAATTGGTGTTGGACTGGATTTTTAGACTTATAGCAAGAATGCCTAATGGACAATGTGCATTACCCCAACGAGCAAAGGGTAAAATTTGACCGCGATAAGGTATGGCTGTCGAGGCGATTAAAAACCAGCGTAGCTTCGTTTGGGATATTGTAGCAGATTGAACACCTACTTATCCAGAATAGACCCCGACATATTCAATATATGTCCTGCGTTCAATGAGTATCCGCATGACACTGACCACCTCTTTGCGTGCCCTACCAACCCCACTCATTTAACACCCCTCTGCTTTTGGTGCGACCCCTTCGAAACAGCACGTTTGTGGGCCTTTCGTTAGATGACGTCGACTACAACTTGGCCAACCTTTACCATACCAAAGGGTCTAGGTGCCCGTTAGAACAACAAAAACAACTAAAATCCATATGCACTATGTCGGTATTTTTTGGCTTGCCGCGAACTTTCAGTATAGTCTTTGTCAGAAATAGTACTGTAATGCTCAGCTTAAACTGATATTATAGACTTTGAATGAGGCTCCTTCTAATAGAATGAGATTTGAAGTTCAAGCGACAAAATATCACCAGTCTTTGAGTTGGTGGGTGCTCAACTGGTAATAGCAAAACTACAAGGTCAGACGGGAGACTGTAATCTGATATCAYGGAGAGCASTTAGCCCTTGAAGTTCGTTCCAATCCGCTTATCGGGGTTGGCCCTTCGGAGAGATTCGTGGTGGCTGTGGAAAAGATGTCCTTTTCACTCGACCTATTGTAACCAAAAAAATTCGTGTAAGAAGCTTTTATTATATCGGGCGGTGATCAACGCTTTATATTGATTTATGTGCTTTAAAAAATCTTCGTGAGGTTAGGCCGACTTCGGCAAATATTCAGGTAAATCACAACGACAAAGTGTAGTATGGATTTGTACGAGTGCTGCAAGCTGTACTTTGTTAAGGRCAATCAGTTCAGTAGGCCAGAAGAGACTTCAAGGGATGTGGCTTGCAAACGTTCTTGCCATAGCGTGGTTGCGATCGCAGATGCTGGATTGTGAAAGTCTTTCATAGTAGTTAATACTTTTGTATGAAGGTTTACTTGGCGACTATGACAACTGGAGCTTGTATGAACCAATTTAAGTTCTTGGATGTTATCTCATCAATATGCAGCCATTGAACTTWTAGAAACTCTATTCATGGGCAGATAAAACGGTTGTGGGATGAGCAAAAAGACAGAATTTATAAGTCGGAAATAAGAAGTCTCATATTCTAAGAAGATATTATTCATCATAGTTTGCGGAATTACTCCCTTTTCCTTCATCCGTCTGTAATAAATTCTAGTTTTGTATTATTCATAACTGCACTTTAATTACTAAACTTGGAGCTAAATGGCGTAATTGTGGCCGTTAACATTACTAACTGCTGTAAATTAGTATTGAATWGAATAAAAGTGTGCTGAAAGCAGGAAAAGTAGAAGGTACGGGGTATCGCCACACCCACCACTTCAACCACTCAATGGCAAACAAAGAAAATGTAATTGAAAAGCGTGCAAAGCGTGAAAATTGTATTCAGATCAAATATAGAGAAGGCGAAAGTTAGTTAGAAGCAAGCGTTTGTACAACGGCACGCTGACAGCCGCCACTTAAGGAGGTCGGATGCCTCGAGAAGACGCGCACAAGTGTCTGTCAAACAACGCCATTGTTCCAGTAGAACGCTGCTTGGCAGTGAAGACTTTTCCGCGCTCAGGAATACTTATTAAATTTGCACTGTGTATTTGTGAGTGAGCGCGTCTGCGAGAAGTGCGTTGGCTCGCGCGCCTAAAAGCGCACAACAAATCGACCTGCGCTGAATGCGAAATTTGAATTGGAATAAAACAGAGCGTATATATATATATATATATATATAAACCGCCATTCGATTCATTTAAATGTTTTGGATATGTCGCTTCATTGTTTTTGTTGTTGACACTGGCTTTCCATTTCACTTTCATTTACTTGGCTTAGTCGCTGACTTCAAACCCACACACACTACACTCGACTCTTGGTGACGCATAAAGTGTTTTCCGTTTTCTGCCGCACTCATTCATTTCTTCGTCATCGTTTCCATTCGCAGTTGTTGTTGTTGTACTTTTACAAGTGCCTTGCTGGCAACGTATTGGCAMTTGATAGCTGAAGAAATTTTATGCCAAGCCAAGCCGTATGTCATATTCAACGCCACCCGCCGTACACCACTTGCCGCGCGCCCACTCCTCTTGTTGGCATTGTAATTGAAATTKCTTTGCTCATTCACAATGCCACTACACAACACTTTCATCTTAATGGTTTCTTAATGTGCGTCTTTATATTCATATCCATGGCATGGAGCATTGTGTCTCCAACACCACTGTAGTCAGGGTGGCAGTAGGCCTCGATGGAGGAGGCCACAGCATCTGATATGTGTTATAGTGTTTGCATACATATGCACAACAAAACGTTTACCAATAARTATATATTTATATCGGCCTTTGATTAGTAACTTAAGGCACTTATTCAAAAGGTTTTTCTTAATTTTTATAGTGAGATGAAAAAAAAAAACACAAAGCTTGTATGGCAGGTATACGATTTAGTGACCTACTTTGAAAAATTTGCACAGATATTGTAGTGTTATCTTGTACAATAATSCATGCCAAATTTCGTGAAGATGCCTCTTCAAATAAAAAAGTWTCCCATATAGAAACMTRAGTTTGATCGCTCAGTTTGTATGGCAGCTATACGGTACAGTGGTTCGATCTGAGCAATATATTCGGGAATTGTATTCTTGCCTCGAAYAATAATTCATGCCAATTAATGAGCAGCTTCTTGATGAGAAAATAAGGTGTGCAAAATTTCAG
This sequence comes from Bactrocera latifrons, assembly GCF_001853355.1. Lineage (NCBI taxonomy): Eukaryota > Metazoa > Arthropoda > Insecta > Diptera > Tephritidae > Bactrocera > Bactrocera latifrons. Next base: position 383,060 of record NW_017536219.1, on the reverse strand, counting down.
ATCGATATCTCCAAAACTGAGGTGCTAGTTCTTATATAAAGATAAACCTCTCACAGTATTAAGTCTTTCACCAAGTAATTTCGTTATTTTAGAGCGATTTAAATACCATTTATTTTATTGTATTAACATTTTTTTGAATTTATCTACCTTTTGCTATCTTTCGGGCAAAATATTGATTCTTCGCTTCAAAAACTTTCAAACCATGTGGCTAAAAAATTGGTCAAAGTGGTTTTTGAAGTCCTGATTTGAGGTGAAGGTTCTTTCATCCAAAACAAAAAAAAAGTTGGTAGATTTTGGAACAACTATTAGTCTGAAGATCTGGAGAATGTGGTGGATGCGGTAGTACATCCTATTCAAGCTTTTAACGAGTATCAAACTTGTATGAGGTTCTCATTATSCTGATGGAACACTAMACYTTTTMTATTGATCAATTCAGGTCTYCTCTGTTTGAGCATATCATTTAATATGTTCAGTTGATCATAATACACTTCAGAATCATTTGTGGTATTGTCGGGCAAGAGATAAACGATTAATTCGAAATCTGGAGTGGGCAAAAAATAGTAAGACTTTTTAATTTTAACTTCGCGCTAAAACTAATTCGTTGAATTTTTTTTTCTACGTTGGTATGACTATCAGTGACTTCTGTGACAAACGTCAAAATAATCACTAGTGTTTAGTATATGCTTGTCTATCTGAAGTACATAAAGTGCATTCGCCGATTTTTTCGATGAGTGAAGTTATTCAACCAAGAAGTCGATTAAATTTTGTGTACGGAATCAAATTTTTGATGATAAAACATTCAGAATATTGAAAACGGCTTTCCGTGATAATTGGTAGTCRCGAGAAAATGCTTTTGATTGGTACAAATTATTTAAAAAAGGTCGAGAACGCGTTGATGATGAACCACGTCCATTAAGGCCATCAACATCAAGTGATGGTCAACATGCCAATAAAATAAAGAAATTGGTGTTTGAGAATGGAAGATTATTAACAGTCAGAGATCTTAGTGGCATCAGTGGAATATCGAATAATTTGAARGCTCATTTGGGCCTAAGAAAACTGATAGCACGATTAATTCCAAAATCACTAATTTTTTCAAAAAASATCGTCGCGTWAACATATGTGAAACAATGCTTTCGTCTACCAGGATGTCAKGAAACGTATTATTACTGGCAATGAGTCTTAGATCTATGATTACGACCCGGAAAACAATYGGCGGAATATCGTGGYAAAGGTGAGCTTAAGGCRAAAGAACACGTCAAAGCAGATCAAAAATAGGGTTGTGTTGACAGTTTMCTTCCAACCGGCCAAACTGTCAACAAGCATTACTATTTGAGTAWTAAGCGCGGTTTACGGCCAGAATTATGGGCTGACAACATTTGGATTTTGCCTAGCGATAACATGAGTTTTTCGCCAACTTTTTAACCAATATCGTGTCGCAACCACCAAATTSGCCTGATTCAGGTCCGTGTGACWTCTGGCTATTCAGCAAACTCAAGCGACCGCTCCGGGGAAACCGTTTTGAATCAATAGAAGACATGAAACGTAAATTGCAAACTCCGTTCTGTAAAAAAATGAGGAATCCATATGAAGAGGTTCGAAAGTAATACAAGATATTTCATGTGTCCGTGAACGGTCACGTTAGACAAATTTATTCTTTCAGCAATTCCCCGAATTATTAATCCATGTTTTCATTAAAATTTTTTTTTTTACTTTTTTACACAAAAGCCTATATCAGCTATACAGATACATAACGCWAAGGAAGTTGGCTGCGAAAAAATGTAGTGAAAATCAGCTGTCGTCTTCAAAGCAAATTGCTTAGTCAAGGACTAAATATTTTACTACAATTTCAGTTATTGATACAAAACTCAAATAGTGAAATATTCGCTGCTGCATCATTCACCATAAACAACCTCGGTATAACCAAATTGTAATACATACATGAGTATATGGAATGCATATAGATATTCAGGCAAAAAAAAAAAAAACTTCATAGAAACTCCACAACACCCCAAACCCATTTTACTTGATGCAGCATCAGCCAGCGCTACAAATCCAGTCACGTCACTGCCGCCACAGACAAACCCTCGCTGCAAGCTCTAAAAACGCCAAAATGCTGTGGCGCCACTACTTTTAATCTATTGGACGYCTAAAAGTCTGCAAAATTTTTACTGTAACGACAAGGATATGCRTGCCATAATAAACCGAGAAGAATATGTGAGCATAACACGACMATCAAGCAGAGATATTTTAGCGGAGAAACAAAATAAAATTGGCGTCAGACTAACTGGCTGACATTAAAGGGCAACTAAATCATCACACACATACACAGAGACATAAAAATAGACATAATATTCATAGTGATTGAGAAGAAGCGGATAAGAAAAGAAATATACATATATTTATAACTAGTTTGTGCTTCTACGAGTGTGTGTGTGCTCCGGCAAAGAAATGTATTGCTGTCAGGACTTGGCAAGCGAACTACTTAGAAATACGAAAACAAGGGCATTACCAAGCAAACTGGCGAGCGAGTCACCAATTGACTGTGTGAGTGTGAGAGCGTGTGCCAGAAAAAATGGCAAATATTTGAATTATGAGACAACTGGCATATATTTGCAAGGGGACAAACGGATAAAGAAGGAAAGAAGAAAGCAGAAGTTGTGGCATTTAAGCAGCAGAGAGCAAAGAGGCGACCAGTGGCTTGTAAGTGGGTTGATTAGTGGCTAAAGCACGATTTTGCTGGTCTTTTATGTATGTATCTGTGTATTTGTGTGTTTGTGTACTTCTAACTTCTGCTTGACAATGAAATGTGTGCCAATATTACTCTTCATAATCCACTGATGTGGCGTTCAGCTGTGCTGGACCGAAAATTTACCTCGAAAAAAAAAAAATATTTGAAAAAAAAAGAAATTTTTTTTTTGTTTGGTGTAACTAACCAAAATAAAATAAAATTTTTTTTTTTGTTTTCTGTAACTAACCAAATTCTGCCAGGCAATTAGTTAGGCCAGTTGATTTGTCAAACAGCTTAAGAATCTGAGCAAGGTATGCATTTTGTTGTTTTTTTACACATTTTTTGATGTGAAAAATCTCAACCCCAGCAACCCAGCTTGGTTATTCCGCTGTGGCCGCAGTTTATGCCGTTTACTCATAAATGCCCAAATAATTGGCAGTAAGTTGTTGGAAAAGTACAAAAGCCAATTGAAGCACTTCAAATGGCGGCGAAAGCAAGATTATTTGTGTTGTTGTTATAACAACGATCTTTTGTGTTGTTAATTGATTTTACCAGCGTTGGCTTTGAATTGCGCGAGCAGGGCATAAACACTAGTATATATAGGCAAGGAAAAAAAGCTACGATATGTTTACTTTACTAATGAAAAGTAAGTGAAAGAACTAAACGAGGCTTTTGAACGAAGCTTTAAATATTCTACGTCTTATCATGACTAACCAAATTGCACTGCCGAAAGTTGGACTGGAATTAATTCGTATATAGAAGCAGTGGACAGTCGATTCGGCGCCGTTCGCAGCTACTCGTAGTGACGTATGGAACGCTTTGGCGCATTTTACGCCAATATCTTATATTGAAAGCGTAAAAAATATAGGTTGTGTAAGAACTGAAGTCGTCTGACCCTCCAGAGCGACATCGCTTCACTCTATGTGTTTTTCCAAGAAGATCCGACGTTTTCGAGCCAAATTTTGTTCAGTGATGAGGCTACTTTTCACTCAATGGGTATATAAGCAAGCAAAATTGCCAGAGCCTTGGTAAGGAGTAACCTGAAGATATTCCAGAGCAAGAAAAACAAAGGTTTAGTGTGGTTTGTAATCCAGTGGAATCGTTGGTCTTGTTTTCTTCAAATATTTTCTTTAACAAGCCGCGCTACTTCCCACACATCGCATCAATCAATTGATATAATGAGAGAACACTTTCGTAAGCTGATTATTTCACATTTTGGGCGCTGTAGTGACTCTAATAATTTGAATTTCAATTTCAAAACTTGAGAGAATTTTTATTACAGTACACTGAGACCAACCCTTAGAATAAAAAGAGTTTGAAGACTTAAAACTAGTGGATATGGATAGACGTAGACAAGTCTATAAGGAAAACTATGTACCAGTTGTTAATCTGCTCAGTAGAAGCTGAGAAATCGTGTGCTCATTTGGAAAAAGAGAGCTTCTTCGACATATTTCGAGAAAAATGCGGCCGAAACAGTTTGTAGGCCGAATCAGTAAAATACCTATATAACCAAAAATGCTTTGATTTTTGAAAAAATGGCAGCAGAGCACCAATTACAGCCCATTTAAGTTTCTTCATTTGCAAAGTACACTAAGATTGAACCAGTATAAAAGTATCACTCTTTGTTGGTCGAAAAGCTTGCAGTACTTGGTTGTTGACTTAGCTAAGCATTGACAAGCACTCTCTGATACATTTTTGCCATTTTTTACCAGTTTTTCGAAACACCATACCTTCAAAATATACAAATCGATTGAAAGTGAAAAAAAAAAAAATCAGTAAAAACAACTTTCTATCGGCTATCTTTGTATCGCACACTTCCTTTTCATGACTTTACGTTACTTTTTTTGTTTTCAATTGCTGCCGAACATAAATATATTATTATTTTTGTTTCATTATTCACCTTTCTTTCTAGAAATAGACGCCGCATACGCGGTTATAGACAAGTTTGCAACAGCGCGGGTTTATTGGAGACATATATTTAATGAGATCGATCGACAGTTATCTTCAAGAACTATATACTAGACTTATGTAGGTCTATAGATAGTTTCTAAGGAAGCTTTTTGGCATCCTTTATCCTAATGTGGGCCCTTATGCATTATATAGATAGTTTCTAAGGAAGATTTTGATGTCCTTCTTCCAGATGTGTACGAATATTTTCGGAAAAGGTCGAACTTAAGTGCATTCCACCTTAACCCCACAATACAACGCGAGCTCAGAAAAAATGTTTACTTTATTGTCAACAACAAAACCATGAAACCAAAAACAACAACTGCAACAACAATTGGTATCTTGTAACTATTGATACGCACTTAATAAAATTGAATTTTATTTCAATTGGACACGTATGACTCAGCTATCAGCGCAAAATACATACAAACGCGGGAGTTAAGAGCAGAAAAACAACAACACCACCCTTGCAGTAAGCGACCCCAGCAAACTAGAGTTTGTATCATTGCAACAAATTCCCACTCTCGCACTTATTTGCCGGTTGTTGGCTGCTGTCAGCTCCTTTGGGAGTTCGGTTTGGTTGCCTTCGCGTTGAAACGACGTTGTGTCAAGTTTTTGCTGTTGCTTGTTGTGGTGGTGGGGCACTCGTATTTACCGCTGATTGCCGGTATCACACATTTCAACAGTAAATCCTAGTGCCGCCATGCGGTGTGCCTACGTGTGGTATAAATGTGGGAAAAAGTCTGCGTGTGTGTTAGTTTGTTTGTCTGTGTGTGTTTGTCATGCCTTTTCTATGCACGCCTTTGCATTTCTCAGATTTTATTGCTCAATTATGTTGAAAGCTTCCAATCAACAGGTATTTTTGTGGCTTCACGGTGCCTGCTATGATCACTTGGCCATTAAGATGTAATTTATATGACCCCAGGGAATGGTCAGCATTTGTTGTCATGCGAATGTCATAATCAAGGTGTCTTATAAATGGCAAAAAACAAAAAAAAAAAAAAAAAAAACAGGAAAGTCTTTGTGCAATAAATATTATTGCTTGCCACTGATTTTTATCTTTAATAAAAATTGTTTGAAGAGCTGAACCATTCTTAGGTGTTGCAGAGACCACTTTATTATAATAAAAATATATAAATAAGGGAATATATAACTAAATAACTAAATCTCACTCACCCCTTACTTATATCTCTTTCTTCTCCTTTCTTGCAGCATCAAACCGAATGTTGAAAAATTTGAGATCTCCAAAAACTATCATGGCGGCTATGGCGGTTACGAGGAAATGGAGGACGGCGATAAGATTGGTGACGGACCTGGAGGCGGCATACCATATGACGATGATAGACCCGATTCGCCAGCCTCTTTCGAGGAGATCGAACGCCCGCCATTACGTAAAATCGACAAGTACTGCAAAGCCGAGTGTCCCTGCTTGCCGGCGCGTTACACGATTGCCGTGATGGCTTGTGTGGGTTTTATGATATCATTTGGCATGCGTTGCAATATGTCGGCGGCAAAGCTGAAAGGAGAACAAAATCATGTGAGTGTTTTGAAGAACTGACGAGAAAAAATATCAAACAATTTAATTAACTAAGATACTTTTGTATAATAATATTTTTTGTGTTAGAAATTACATAAAATAAAAAATATGCTATTGTGAATGAAATATTTTTAATAAAATATATCAAGAAATATCCATTTTCTTGTAAAGAGGTTTTTTCGAATATTTTGCACTGCTGTCGAGTACATCAAAGCATTACTTAGTAAACAGTGGGACGAAGTTATCTTAACTATGTCCTCCACGCGGTTGCTGACTTGGCAACTGACGTCGCTGCAATCACCGTCTCGGCTTGACAACGGGGCTTGTTCCTAGAGCGTAAGGGGCGATGCGGGCAGGCGACGTTTATCCTTCGCTTTCTGGTAGCTTCACGATATTTTGGGAGAGAGGTTTTTAACTACTTTTGTCATTGGTATTTAAGTACCTGGGAATAGGTATAAAACGCTAGGGTTAGAGATTGCCTGAAAATAAATCTTATTTTGGAGGAAAACAATGAAAAACAAGGGTGCAGCCCAACCCAGCGTAGGTGGAATAAGTTTCTGCTACCAGCGGCGGACACGGTAAATCCACTTGGAGTGTTGCTGTCAAAGCTGTTTTACACCACAGAAGTGCCACGGTTATTAAAGACTCTGACCTCGAAAATGCTAACAAGAACGAAAAGAAAACATTGATACGCTACGGGATATTTCAAGGATGCTGTTTCGGTAGAAAGGACTAGGGATAGTAAGGAAGGACTGAAAGCGAAAGCTAATTACAAAACGGCGGTCAAAGGCCGTTCAAGACTTATCGAGGAGGGAATGCCGGCCATAAGGCAGCTTTTCGTTGATAGCGAAACAGTGGGGCCGGCTAATTGGCCGAAGCGAAATGACGAAGCTGCAAAGCTAAATGTCAGGTTGAACAAAGAAAAACTCGAAACGTCCAAGATGTCAGTAAAGACCTGCGATATAACTTAGAAGTACTTAACAGTGTCGCTTATAGACCTTGAAACCTATCACAAGCAGCGGCACTGAAGTTGCTAGATGTGCTCTTCGCGAATTTGAAAAGGAAGAGGGCCACGTCCATGCCAACTTTTGATGGGGCGGTTTGGGTGAATGGAGTCAAAATTCTTTAATGTGCCGTCAGTGCTGTGGGTAAAGGAAGTGAAGTCTCATGGACTGTGGGGAGGTGGCCGACCTGAAAATAGTAGACACAGTGATTGAAATTTCATAAATGAACTTAGCTCGAGCCCTTAAAAATTCTAAGTTAATCGGATGTTCTATCATGGTTACTGAAAGAAGGTTTCCCATTATTTTTGAAATTTTCATGCGTATAATTGGAAGGAAATTTACAGTTAAAATACATGAGTAAAAATTTGTACTTACGCACTAGGGTGAGACACCATTCAAAGGTTTGAAATATATAGTATATACCTCTCAGGTAGTTAATTTTTTTAGAAATTTTTTTTTCCATAGTAAAATCCGAGATTTAAATATTTTATCACAAATGGTTCAAAAGTAATCATACTTTTAACGAAAACAGATTACGTCTTATTTATATGGGAAGCCTTGAATGCTCATCGATACTTTTTAAATTGAAGCTAAAAATGTTGCCCTGCAGGAATATTATTTTCTCTGTATATAGGTTAATTTTAAACCATAAATTCGATATTCGGATTTTTTATGGCGCACCCTAATATGTGTAATATTGTATATATTGTAGCATATATATGACGCCATATATTTAATACAATTAATCATATGAATATTCACTGTAAGGCAGTTGAAATTTAACTAATTTGCGAGAGCACAAATATATATGAYAGACGAGTGAAATATCTGTCAATTAATTTTTGACATTTGCCAAAAATGCCGAAGGCCAAAGTCACGTTTCAAATTTCGATGTCCTGGCTTTCAAAGCAACACACATGTAACTAGTTATAAACCTATACATATGTATATTTGTATCATTCACCGCTTGCCACTGCCAACTTAAATTTTCTTACGCTAGCAACTGCCTCGCCTCGCCCTTTTCACGAGCGTAAGCTCATAATTCACAACTCATATTTTTATTTGTACTTTACTCTACTTACTTTACTCTACTCTCTCCTCTCCGCGCATTTAAATATTATTTTTTTCATAACATACTTGGTATGTTTTGTAAATGTTTTAGAGATTTCCCTTTTCAATGGTTATGGGCGCAATTCCGTCACGCTCGTTAATAATGCCTTCAGGGCGCTTTGGCGAGCAAGTATTTGGGCTTTCGACTGCTGGCGTCAACTTTTACGTCGACAACAGTATGTTTTCTGCGCTTATTTTCCATTGCTGCCAGCCCCATACCAAAGCCCTGCCACCACTCAAATGGGTATCTCGGCTTTGTGGCTTTTGTTACCATGCACTTAGSTATCGAGATTCCGCATCATTTGTTGCAAAATAGCAAAATATGCATTGTGGTTATATTACAACACAGAAGTGCGTGTATGTTTGTGTGCATTTTCCATTTCAATGCGGCGCACTTGATTGCTACGAGTCTATTTGTAAACTTATATGCTTTTTTCTGCAGCAGCAACAATTGTTGTTGCGCGTGCCATTCTTGCAGCTGCTAATGGATACATTTATATTATGGCGATGCAGTGTTGCTGGTGAGAGCCAGTGGTATGACATGCTTGAGAAGAGGCTGAAAAATAAATAGTGAAAAGTCGTAGAGATGTAGGTTCCTTGATTCTCCTTTGCTTTATATAACGTTAACTTCTTGAAGCGGCGGCCACGTCTCTTCTTCCCATTGAAGAGTTGTACTTAAATCTGATGCGCTTCGATTATCCTACTTTTCGGAATTATACGTCGTTACAGTCTTTCAAAAGATGTGTTGTCAGTAGATATCTGTTTAGAAATTTTACCTCTAGTCTGTTCCCAACCAATCTATTACTCCTTATTAAAAAATTCAACGTTTATAAACACTTTAAAAACCATCCAATCGCTTTACTAATGAAATCTCTAAGTTTTGTGAATCAGAGGAAAACTCTTATTGGCTTATCGAGACTACAAAGACATTTGACAAATTTTGGATATTCCTTCGGAAACCATTAGTCCTTTATGAACAGTTTAGCCCAGAACCTCATTCCTCCAGTCTATATTTTAGAATTTKGGCTTCGGTGCTAGCTTGAACTAATTTCTGGTTTACAAATTCTATGTGATTTTCTTTGGTTCTAGAATGTCTTGATGTAAAACCTCAATGGATGACTTAATCCACCTTTAGTTTTGGGGTTTCTCATCCGTGACTGTTGTTTCCTTTTCATGTAACGATATAGCGCCGAATTTTTACGGACAAGRTAGCAATCGTAAATTTCTTCTATATTCCAGAGGGTTCAGAAAACTAATGATTTGAGTAAGACACATATTTTCGCAAGTTGATTAACCGCTTTTTGAAATATAATTCTCTATTGATATCCGAAACCTAAGTCTATAGTAATTTTTCTGATTAGAAGGTTGAAATTTTTAACTAAAAGAACTTAACTTCAGAGATGGATTTTAAAGTTTCGAAGATTATTTTTGATGTTGTTGTTGTTATAATAGGTACCTAATCCCCATTAGATTGGTAAGTATTAGATAAGTTGTCATCGATGTCATCCGACGGTAGTCCCAGGAAGGGTGCTGTTTCCATGGGTTAGTAGGTCATGCAAAGAGGTGGCTAGTGCCATGAAGGGACTCATTACACGCTGGGCATATGTTTGATATGTCAGAGTCTATTATGGAAAAGTAGGAGTTTAACCTGCTACAGTATCTGGTACGAGGCTGCACTTGCTTCACTTTCGATTGGTCAGAGTGGGAGTGATGCTACCTATTTCAGCTCCTGTGMACCGTAGAGGTCTTCTGGTGAAGTGGCGGCGTAGTGTGCGAACTAAGTGCAGATTGCTCAGCCGTAGAGACTAAGGTTGCGTTGGCACCATGGGGCCGCGTAACTTATGGTCCACTCATAGTGTGTCTTAGGGCCTGAGCAGTTCTTAAATTAGCTCCATCCATTGCACGTATTACAACTAAATGAGATTTAGTTTGGATAAAGCCTTTTGGCGCAGATGTAGCAGAAAAGTTCCTCCAGGTCCGGATTGGACTCAATGCCAGCAGGAGTCAGGCGGACATGGAACAACTCTGCTGCAAGACGTTGCTCCAGTGGTGACAATTGTATACATAAACTTAGCGATCTAAAGAGGGATAGATCTCCGAAAATACAACTCCGCGCCAGAGAAAATCCGGGTAAATTCTGATAAAGTAGAAACAGCTGTTGTGAGAATTCAACAACCTCTTTTGATCGTGTGTACTAGTCAATACAGTATTTTTTCCGAAAAGCTATCGAAAAATTTTTCGGGTTGTAATTAAGGAGCGAAAATTTAATCGAAAAGACTCAAAGATTCATAGTGTTTCTTCGATTATTTTTCAYCTAGAATTAGGTATATAGATATTTTCATACATGTTTATGTAATTCCCAAATAAAATCCACATGTATGTGCTAAAATAAATAATACAACATATATAAATATTAATTTCATTTCTTTTCAGACAAAATTCATGAATTGGAGCGTCGCTGTGGAGAGTCATGTGGATTCATCATTCTTCTGGGGCTATTTGATCACACAAATACCGGGTGGTTTCATAGCATCGAGATTTCCGGCTAATAAAATCTTCGGCTTATCAATTGTATGCTCGGCAACATTGCATCTGTTGGTGCCAGTGGTGATGGCCGTGTGTCATGGTTATGTATTGATAGGTGTACGTGTAACGCAAGGTCTATTTGAGGTAAGTGGGAGGAAGTTACCAAAATAAAAGCATTTCAGCTCGGGCTGTACTTATGAAAGCAAAATCGAGAGGAAGATATATAAAGTACATACATATGTATATACAAAGCAATATTTGTCACATAAACATAAACAAAGTAACGGGAAATGAAATTCGGGCGTTTTGTATGAAATTCGATTTGCGTTAAGCAGATCAAAGCCACTTGAATTCTTCCGAATTTTACTGAAATTGCGAATTTGCCTGCACACAGCTCGGCASGCATATGATTTGTAGGCATTCTAAATGAAATTCAATCATATAAATGTATAGCAATTGTATATTTATTTAAGATTACATATATATCTCGGTATGTGTGTGCAGTTGGGTACACACACGCTTGCGTTTAAGCTCTCCTTTCATAATATTAATATGAGTGTTTTTTTGGCTGGCGAAATGAAAACATGATGTAATCTGCTTTTAGGCGCTGAGGGTTGCTACTGCCAAATCCTTTCACCATCTTTTGATGAGCAAATCATTATTTTCTGCCCTTTATTTCATTTTATTTTATTTTTTTTTCTAGAGAGCTTCGGCAATAAGAATCTGGCATTTCCTGTTTCCTGCGATTTATTTCTGCATACTGTAGTGAAAATAAGTTAACAAAAACCACAATAATAGAATTTTAAATATATGCTATACTAACTTTTAAGAGTCCTGAGCTGACAATACACCTTTTTGCTTATAAAATCTGAAAATTTCTATTTCTATGCAACCTTTTTTGCATTTCCTTTGTCCACTCTTGCACCACACAGGGCGTCACCTATCCGGCTTGTCATGGTATCTGGCGATTTTGGGCGCCACCCATGGAGCGTTCACGTCTGGCCACATTAGCATTCAGCGGCTCATATGCGGGCGTTGTGGTGGGTCTGCCATTGTCCGGTCTGCTCGCCGACGCGATTGGCTATCAGGCGCCCTTCTATGCTTACGGCATGTTCGGCATAACATGGTAAGCAATACAATACACCGAATTCTCCCAATTTATGATATTTTATACAATAAYTCAATAATTTCTTTAGGTACCTCTTTTGGTTGTGGCTCTGCTTTGAGAATCCCCGCAAACATCCTGCCATCAGCATACCGGAATTGAAGTATATCGAGAAATCGCTGGGTGAGACCTCKATGCAGCCSTCRATGCCGTCGTTGAGYACCACACCGTGGCGTGAGATGGTGCGCTCCATGCCCGTCTACGCGATTATTGTGGCGAACTTCTGTCGTTCATGGAACTTTTATCTGCTCGTGCTCTTCCAGTCGTCCTTCCTCAAGCATAAGTTCGGTTTTAAGGTGGAGGAGGCCGGTTTCATCGGTTCGCTGCCACATTTAATTATGACCACGATTGTGCCATTCGGTGGCATGTTGGCTGATCATCTGCGTAAGAATGGCATTATGTCAACCACGAATGTGCGCAAACTGTTCAACTGTGGCGGTTTCGGCATGGAGGGTTTGTTCTTTCTCTTCGTCGCGCACTCCGATACGGCTGTGAGTATGATTAGCAGCGGTTTTATGCAATTCTAGTTTGACAAATTAAATATGTGCTATTAAATGCTTGTATTTTAGACCGGCGCCATGTTTGCTCTAACTTGCGGTGTTGCCTTCAGTGGGTTCGCCATTTCCGGCTATAATGTAAATCATTTGGATATTGCTCCACGTTATGCCAGTATTTTGATGGGTCTCTCGAACGGTATCGGTACTTTGGCTGGCATAATTGTGCCCTACGCGTTGGATGGCTTGATCCGTAAACATGTAAGTAGCGAAGCTTTGAAGAGAAAAGATTTTCCGAGAATGTAGATAAGTTAAGAAAAAATTGGCGATAAGACAAATAGAATCAGGTTGGATACAACCATATAACCATATTTCAGACCCCGTAGAAGTTAATGAGCCTAAACACATTTGGAGATGTTTCCTCATGAAGGCTGAGTTTTCCGACCGTGCGCCAAAGGTACCTTCTTTGCCCACCTTGGCGTCAAAGTCGCCAAGCACGATTTTGACATCGTGACGAGGGCAGCTCTCATGGGTGCGTTCATCGTAATCCGTAATGCGTTTGCCATGTTCGTCATCAAAAGGGAGGTCTCTCATCCGACGCTGTCGATTTGTTTTCATTGGGGACTTTTTTTACGTGGCGGGTCTCAAATCCAGCGTACAACCCTGAGTAGGGATGTCTCGCCTTGAAACCAGTGTTCTTTCGCTACTCAGAGGATATTTGGTCTAATATCGGAGGTTGTGAGCTGCTTGAGCCATATTGTAAAATAATCGTTTCTAGCCACTCTCAAGTGAATGCGATCAGAGAACTTCCCTCATTTGCTTGAACTTCTACAAATGACTCCATCATCTATCCAGCGGTGTGGCTTGACCACAAATTAAAATCCGTTTTGTGTTCGGTTAGGTTAAGAGGTCGATTGTGAGAGAGAGATCTCAGTTGGATAGCTGAGTATACTGGTCTCTTGTGGTACTTAAATACTTCTTTGAGCCTGTCACAAATTTGTTGAGGCCGCTAATGCCAATTTCGGCTTTGTCTTCTGGCTCACCGAAGATAAGACYACCCCGATGKGTTTAGACAGTTCCATGTCATTTTGATCATCCGCTGCAGTTGTCATCAGTGCCAAGGGACTGAACAAATTTGGGGACTAATTGAGGTGGCGTTCAGCCAGAATGTTTAGGAAGGCTGTACAGCCCTCTCGGAAATTTCCCTGTGGCACTTCTTAAGCCGATTTGGTTCAACGGAAAGTGAGTATCCAGGATTAGCATCAACGACTCCTCACACCTCCCCGCTCAGAGATCATCTAATATCAGCTTTTCATAGATACCCTTTTGGAGTAGGATTCTTCGCTTGAGAACTCATGGCAACCATCAACACTTCCGCAGTAGGMTAACCACGAGACTCTCTTGGCTTTCTTCTATTGGAATATGTATATATCCAGTCCTACCTCATACAGTGACGTTATGTGTACAGTTGTGGAAGTTTTTTCAATTAGAGAAGACTCGAAAGCGGTCAAAGCTTTTCAGCCGTGTTTTTATAAACAGATCTCTTTAAGTATACTAACTTAACAGGCGCGATATTCTTATTATTATATTGTGAACTTCATTTACTTCCGAATTTATAATCAAAAATTAATTTTATTTTTGTTTTGAAATCCTCCGCTTTCTGCTTTAGCCCCACGACTGTTGGACCACCGTCTTCACACTTGCCGCATGCGTTCATTTAATCGGCTGTACCTTCTATGGCATCTTCGCTTCCGGCGAACTTCAACCCTGGGCCGAGCCACCACACGAAGAGAAACAGGTGTGGGCGCCACCAATGGGCGCTATTGCTGAAGATCCCAGCCAAGGCGGTTACACCAAGGAGACTTCCTTTGTAAGTTTGAAAGCAAATGCTTTATGGAGTTATGATTTCATTGCAGCAGATACAAATTGACATGCAATCGTRTCATTATAAATAAAAGATAAAATGCTTTTACGAATCATAATTTTTATGCTATAAAAACGAGGGGAAGAGAGTGAAAGCGTCAAAAGGGTATACAGTTCATTTGCCACAACAAAAGCTCCATTGAAGCTCACTTATAGCCTTTTCCTTACACGAAATTGCCTTTTAATGCATTGCAATTATATTTATTTTCAACTCTTCTAACAAAAATTTCCTTTTCATAGGGCGTCACACCGCAATACACCGAACAGAGTCAAATGCAACAACCGAATGCCATCAATTATGGTGCGACCGGTCACGTGGCCAATAATCCCTTCGCAGCCATGTCGGGTGGCACTATACCCGAGGAGAGCGCTATGCCCGAGCAGACAGCTGATGCCAGCGCATATGGGGCTTATGACTAYACGCAGCAACAACAACAACCACAAATGCCAAGCTATGATCCACAGTACCCGCAACATTTGTCATACCCACAACAAGCACAGCAACCAAATTATCAACAACCCTATCAAACACAGTAGGCTGAGCGAGCGCGGTTGGCAAGTGAAAATAAAAATTAGTAGAAAATTGGGCAAAATTCAAAATGCAAAAATATTCGAAATTTAAAATGCAAAAATATTCGAGATTCAAAAGGAAAAATTTTCGAAAAATCAACAATATTCGAAATTCAAAATGCAAAAAATATTCGAAATTCAAAAAGCAACAAATATTATCACAAACTGTAACAATGAAAACTGGCATATATAGGAAATACTCTAAGGAATAGCGCAAATATCTACAGTAAACAAAAAATAGCATTCAACTTGCTTTTGTTGTACTATATGCRTACATACCTGTATACATGTATGTACATATGTATGTATGTTTAAAACTATTTTTGGATTTAGTTCAAAACACTTACAAATTACTGGAACCAAAGTACGAAACAAAGCAAAAATTATATATAAAATGCCATACAGCTATAATTATTGCAACAACAAGGAGCATAATAATTAAAGTATTAACTATAACCACCATAACAGTGCTAAAAATACGTATGCTTATATAAAATTTGAGTTCAATGATAGATAAAGGGTCTTCAGAGCATGGTAATTAAAAAAAATATTTATGAAAAATAAATTAAAATATTATAATTTTTTTTAAATGCACCGAATGAACTTAGGCACAAAACTCAAGTAAAAAATGTTTGTAAAAACAATACGAAATCTTAAAAAAAAATTAAAAATTATTTGCACCAATTTTTTTATTTTTTATTATTTTACTAAATTTCAGTTTTTCAAAGAAAATTATATTTATGAATTAATATTTTTTTTTATCGAAAAAATACAGTTATACATACTTAAAAAAAATGAAGTTTTCTAACTGCTTCTTC
>NW_017536219.1:364618-365756 GCF_001853355.1 Bactrocera latifrons | reverse complement strand
TTATCATAATTTTTACTAAAATAAAATTGTTTAATATTAAAAAACCAAGATTTATTGGTAATGCTTTGAGCTATAAAATTTTTTTTCGTCAAATTTCAGATTTAACTTTCAAAAAAAAAAAAAATACAAATTGTTTTTGTCTAAATTTACAATTTTTTTTGCGAATTTTTTAAGTGTAGAACTAATATAATATGTTTTTCACCTCAAATTTTTTATTTTATTAAAACATAGTTGTTCAATGTTCATATGTTTAATCTATGAACTTATTTTGTTCCCCAAATCAGTAATTACATAAAAAATCCGCAATATAATTGCTTAGAAACATTCATTTTTCGAGAACAGATGTTGCCAGACACATGTTGACAGCATGAACAGCTCTGAAACAAATATAATTTTTGTAATCAGTGCCTAAAACCTACATATATGGTTTTCTATTAAAAACGAACACAATTCGACACTTTCGCAAACAAATGTTGCGCAGCAAATGTTGCGAAAGAAATGTTGCAGAATTATTTTCAACAGAGAGTCGAAAATATTTTCATAGTGTTGAGAAACAGATTTTTGCACCACTCTAACTGCCACAATACTTTCTATACACTTTCGCATATTTCCGTTCAATCGCAGCTAGCAACAATGCTGCACAACACTTGAATAAGCCTCACACGTCGAAATTTGAAATTTCAGACAGCGCAATGTGCTGTTTTTATAGAAATTAACACCTGTTTGGAATAGTAATACCTTTCAAGTTCAAATTAAAGCTGCTTTAGATATTTACTTAGTCATAAGGAACTGACAATAATGTTGCATCATATAATATAGGCGCTGTAATGTCTAGTTTTGATATGCAGTGAAATTCTTCATAACCGGATACTCATCGAAGCGTTATTTTTGTCCAATTAAGCGAGCTGTCCATATATGGTGACGTGACATAAAACAAAAAAAGGTTATGTTATAGTAAAATAAATTTTTTACAAAACGTTCATGAAATTTGTTCAGTTATGGGAGATGTCCGGCTATGAAGACTGTCCGTAATTGGAAATTTCACTTTTGTAAACTTTCTTTGTAAAACAAAAAGTTAAGTAATAGTTATAACAAATTTTTCAGAAGTATTTTTTTTCTAAAGAATAAATATTTTTTT
>NW_017536219.1:362499-363738 GCF_001853355.1 Bactrocera latifrons | reverse complement strand
ATTAAATTTGAAAGCGGAAATATTCAAGAATTTATTATGATAATAATATGTGTATTGTATATAAATGGATATTTAGCATAACATTTTAATATGTATCGTTTTTTCTGCTTCTTAGCAAATTTGTTTTACTTACAAATTCTCGTCGGGACATGTGTAATGCAACATTAGCGTAACCTAGTTAAACTTCAATTGAAAATATTGTACCAAACTGAAGTAGAAAAACATAATTAAAGCTAAATTAAGTTTAAATTAAGTAAAAACTATAAAGAGACATCTGCTTAATTGAGTCAGTTAATAAATTAACAAACCAAATATGTAAAAATAATAAACAAAAAAAAAACAAAAAAACTGCTAATTGACTAAATTAAGCAGCTGTCTGAACAACACATAACTAATTAGGGGAAAATGACATTGAATGAGTGTATAAAAATGAGCGTAAAAGTGGTGGCGTGGAGAGCGATGSTCGCTGTAGACAAGCGTTTCAAGTTGGGAGGCACTCACTCTCAAGGCTGTGTTGACAATAAATACGAGTAGTTTGTTAGTTTGGCGGTGTGGTGGGTAATTAGTGTGGTAGATAAGTGTGTGAACGAGTAAAAATAAGTAGTTTAGTGTAGAGTCAAATAAACGTATAACAAAGATGTGGTTTGCTAGCGAAATTAATTGTAATTAATTATTATGTAAACAGTTATACTTTTAATTAATAAATTGTAATGGAAATGTAATGATTTTCAACAAAATAAATGTTGAAGTTGTATTATTTGTTGAGAAAAAGTATTAAAAATGCATAACAATTAAGATTAAATGTTAGAAATGATAATTATATGCAGTTAAATGTGTAAATATGTACGGAGTCAGTAAGAAATGATCATTAAATGCTTTTGTGAATACATTTAAGTACAGAACTATTGTAAATAAAAATACATACGCCCATAAACATATGTAAAAACCCATATTAAGTGTTTTATAACACATTTAAACCACTAATTGAGTTGAAAATTTACACAATTTAAAGTGCAAAGCTAAAGCATATGTGTATTACTATACAAAAATATATGTTTAAAAAAATTTCAAAATATATATTTCAGTTTATAAAGGTGTTAAAATTTATTTAAGCAGTAAAACTTTAACTGAAAAATCATACATAAAATTAAAAATTTATTTTTTAGTATTGATAACTCTACAAAATGACGCATCAAAAATGGAATCTTCAAAAATACAATTTTGGCCGACCAAAAAGGC
>NW_017536219.1:357686-361619 GCF_001853355.1 Bactrocera latifrons | reverse complement strand
AGGCAGTCACACGGCATTACAAATATAGTATTAAAAGCACGCTTCCGAATACTTTATTTGTGCGCTATAAAATATAAATGAAAAATTGTAAGTAAAATATAAAATTTATTGCACAAAAATTTAAATAAAATTTAGTTGTTAAAAATATGAAATAATTAAATTAATTATTTAAAATTTACTGTAAAAAACTATACACCACCACACAGGCTTCCTGCAATAATAGTTAGTAAAAACGAAGATTGAAATGCTTAAATGTTTCGAAAAATGATAAGAAAATGTAAAAACTTTAAAAAATATACAAAAAATATACGGGATTATTAGGAATATAATAAGATGTGCTATAATTAACACACATAAATTAAATATATATGAAAAACTACAAGTTGGAAGTGAGTCTACAAATAGCAGAACTTCCAGAAAACGATTTAAAATCTATACAAAATTATTTAAAAATATTTACTCTCTATAAATTTTAAAATAGTGGGCTGCAAAGTCACAAAACAATACCTTTTTGAGAAATAGAAATTTTTTAAGCGCCTACAACTATGCAGTATCAGAAAATGAAACGAAGGTATGAAATAATTTCAATTATTGAAATAAGCAAAACCGCCCGAATTATGCCATTAATAAAATTTTCTTAGTAATGCAATTTCCGCCTAAAGATAGGCAACACATAAAATGTTGACTAAAAACTCTATTTCAATTACTTTTCTGCTGGCATGTTGGCGTTACAAGGCACTGATTAGCCCTAACTGTTTCTCAAAATAATTTTTTTTTTTCTTCAGTCAACATATGGTTATTAAAATGTATTGAAACTAATTTTGAACATATAAAAACTTAACTAATACTTAATTTCCGACAAATACAGAGCAAAAATACCAGCAACCTCCACAACATTCATCAATTAGCAGGCCTTCAAAAATCGCGTATTGCATATAAATTCAACAAAAATACTCAACATTTATAAAAAACTATTTATGTAAATGCCACTATGTACATATGTATGTAACTGTTTATCACTTGTCATGTGCGTTTTATTGTGAAAAAAAGTGTATTTGTCATTATGCTAATCAAGCTAAATTTATTCTATGCACCTTTGGTCACCTTTAAATATGTATGTTTGTATATATTGGCGTGTGTCACTAAATAAATTTGTTGTTGTTGTTTTTTCTACTTATTACGACGCAATTATATGTGTTCAAGTTATGTGCTCATAGTTAAATGTATATTTCTGCAATTAGTCAGTAGCCGAATTAGAAGAAAAAATTATACTTTTTTGCAGCTAAACTATCTATA
Source organism: Bactrocera latifrons (assembly GCF_001853355.1). NCBI lineage: Eukaryota > Metazoa > Arthropoda > Insecta > Diptera > Tephritidae > Bactrocera > Bactrocera latifrons. Next base: position 360,323 of record NW_017536219.1, on the reverse strand, counting down.
TGTACTATATTTGTATGTGTGCGTGTATATATGTTACTCTCATTATAATTTAATAAAATTTAAAGGAGATAAATATGCTGCTCATTACGTAAAATCATGCATATATAGTATGCATGTATGCGAATTCCCTTTCCGGCAAGTACCCGCCCATTTAAGTCAGAGCAAATCAAAGAAAAACATGTGGAAACCCCAAAAGGACATCAATACTAGCATAAAGCATAAAAAGATGTTGAGAAATATTAATAAAACCTTAACTATACAAATTTATATATAAAAATTTTAAATATGCGAAACTTGAAAAAATATTACCTAAATATCTTGCCACTTTTACGAAGAGATCACAGCTATTGAAGTAAACAAATAATTCGTCAAAACTAACTACACAATTATTTATATGAGTTTCCAATGTTTTAAATATTATTAATACTAAGACACGACCTTTTGATCTTTTTTGTTAATACTATTTTTTAATTTTTTACATGAATTAAATTTTTTTTTTTTTTTAAACTATGATAAAAATAATTCACATGCACAAGCATGTTTCACATTTGAGAAACATGTGTGCCGAAAATTTAAGCAAAGTTTTAGGCATATTAGTGTATCTGCTTTCAAAACCATTAACCTAACCTGAACCTTCTTTTATTTTAATTTCATTTTGCCCTATGTTTTTAAGCACTCACAATCTTCGACTTCACTTGAACGTAGAAAAATTGTATAGCACACTTTTAGGCAMAACTTTGCTCGAGTTATGCTCAATTAAGAAAAACTGTAAAAGCAACTTTTAAGGCACAACATGCACCATTTTCTAGCACTCTTTTTGGTTCATCGCATACTTTGTTCTACAAATTACGATCTTATCTTTCCTTTAAGATATTTTGAACGATGTCTAATACAAAAGAAGCACCATCTTAAGCACTGTAACTAAAATAAGTGGCACTATTTCACATTATATAAGTGTATGATACCAAATTATTTTTCTGAAATACATATTAAAATGCATTAAAATTGCAACCAAGGAAGCACAGGTTTAGGCGCAAAGCAGTGCACAACGTATTTGTATATGGAATTTATTAAAAAAATAACTAATTTGAATGTTTTTGAATGTAAAATATTATTATTATTAGCACTCATCTATGTAAATATCTATTAAAATAATAAATCAGGCATAAACATTTTTGAGGTATACCTTTAGGCGCACATTTTGCACAAACGGCGCAGAATAATATTTAGAGGCACAAAGCACAGTTTTAGACACCGTATGCACACCTATCACTTGTATTAATATGTATAATATGTACTAATATTGAGCTGCAAAGCACAAAAAATATTAAGGTATACATTTAGGCGCACAGTTTACACAAATGGCACAAAACAATATTTCGAAGCACAAAACACAGCTYTAGGCGCCGTTGTAACACCTAAGCACACGTATTAACCACTACTAATATTGAACTTCAAAGCACATACAATTTTGAGGTATACTTTTAGGCGCACGTTTTGCACAAACATCACAAAGTAAAATTTAAAGGCACAAAGCACCGCATTTAGTCCACGTATTCACACCTACGCACATGTATTAATCACTAGTAATATTGATCTTATATTCTAACTTGCCTTCATTCTCAGTATTGACCTTTTATACTAACTTACTTTCACTATGCACATTGCACAATGCACTAACTGTTTCTGTAAAATTTTTAGGTACACAAATGAGTACTTTATTTAATTAAGGCTTAATTTTTCATTTATTTATCGTTTTACTTCTGCGGCTAAGTAATTTTTTATATCTCCTTGATTTTCGATGCATAGTTTTAGGCACTTTCATCTTCTGCAACATTTTTTGCCAGCACATTTTCAATTTTGAGTTGCATTCTTTTTGTTCTACACTTGGTATAATTAATATTTATGAAAAATATATTATTTTTTTAACTAAATTTATTTAACTAAAATAGCAAAATTAATCTTTGATCGCTCTTAAATATTATGGCAGCACATATAAGACTACATGCACATAAAACACGCAAAGCATTCAAGCACTTTCTTGTTTTCACGAATCTCTAAGGTTGTATATAGTACATAGTGAAGCAACGAACATAGCACTGCTCATCGTATTTAATTAATTTTACATGAGCAATATTAAAATGAAACTTAAGGAAATCATTCCGATGGCACCAAATGCTCCAAAATAAGAGACATTGGGAAACTGGGGTGGCAAAAGTCAGACTTTTTACCAAATCCAGAGTTGAGTTGCTGTTGAAGGCTTAATTTGGTAATCACACAGGAGCACAATGGGCCTAATGATGGCCTAACTATGGCCGCGTGCTATCTCACGCTCTTACCATTTCAGCCAACCAATCAATCAACGTAAACATTTGAGTCGACTGAAAATATTTTGAGTTTTAGTTTTCAAAAATCGCTGCATTGCTCTTTGCTTAATTGTGTGCTTGGCCTATTGTCTTTGAATTTTAATTATTGTAAATAATTTCTTTTTAGTTGTGTTAAAATTTAGTATTTAGTTTAGTTTATTACGCAGCTGCTGATCTCATTGTAAAAGTGGTTATTTGAAAAATAATTATAAATCAGAAGAACATCAATTCATTGAACTTAACAAAATTTAAAAAAAAAATATAAGAAATA
>NW_017536219.1:356004-357533 GCF_001853355.1 Bactrocera latifrons | reverse complement strand
ATTAGCTAAAATTAAAACAAAAAAATTAATATGCAGCTTAAAAATTATAAATTATTTGAACTTAAAAAATATCACATGTGTACCAACAAAATAAAAAAAAAAAATAAACTTGATTTATAACATCTTAAGGCATATACTATATAAAAGTTTAAATTACGAAAAGTGTAAACAGAAAATTAACCAAATAATTAACTTACAAGTTCATTAAGCGCATCAAAATTATGCAATAATAACAACATAACTGAAACATATAAGCTAACTGTAAACATTTAAACATAAAACATATTAAATACTGGTTTGCAGCTAAATTAAAATTTGAAAAGCTCAGCGAGTTCTCGAAAACATTATTAAATGTGTATTTTATGTGTATTTTCTTGCTCCCAGCCACACACGAACAAAATATTTATAGTTATTAATTTCAATTGCTAATATTATAAAAGTACATAATACTTGCATATAATCAGCAAAAGTGTAAGAAAACTTAATACATATATACATAAATATAATATATACATACATATACTTGAAAGCACAAAGCAAAATCCAAAACAAAAAAAAAAAATTAAATTAAAGTAATTGCAGCCTGTAAAAACAATACACCATCATTGTAAATGCATATGAAAGTTCCAGTAGCAGTGAATAGTGTATTTCCAATTGTATGCAGTACATATATTAGTCTACAACTCACATACAAAGTATATATAAAAAGTAATAAACTATGAAATTAAAAGAATAAAGAGAAATGTTTGAAAGGAAAACAAAAATTGAATGGCTCTTTTTAATTTTTGGTTGAGGGGCAGAAAATATATTTTATATTTAGAGGAATTCTGCAGTTAAATACTAATGCCATGTTCACACTCAAGCATAAAACATTTAATTTAATATAATTCATATAAATTTTGCTTGAAAGGTTTAGCAAATTTCGAAATTCCTTGCATCTACATTCATCTCTTTATTGTTAAGTTGATTGCAGTAATTCTTTCGGCGATTCAGTTTTTGAAAACTTGCGTGCTCGAAATCAGATTCAACAGACACGATCACAATGCTTCGAAATACATCTATGACAAACTTCAAAACTCAGACTTCTTTTCATTCATGTACTTAAAGTAAGAGTTCGACACCTGGAGAGGCGGCTGATGTGGCAGAATACATGTTTTGGAGATACCTTAATCAAAGTGGCAAAAGTGCTTGGAGAATTGGTTCAAACGCATCTAAAGTGTATAGAACTTAATGGAGAAAATTTTGAAAAACAMTAAAGTGATATTCGATAGTAATTACATATATTTGTTTTTATTCCCTAATACCGAAATATAAAATTTCACATAAAGATCATATTGGTAAAATAAAGGTTCATATTGGTTACACATTTRTGATATGAAATAATTTATTATTACATTAAGAGGAAAAAGAAAAATATAGAAGGGTGTTATTTTCAAACAAAATACTAATAATTACTTATTTTAAAAATATTAAAACAAAAATTTAGTTTTCCGAGTTTTATTGCTATATTACATATCAAATATACAGTA
>NW_017536219.1:337316-355739 GCF_001853355.1 Bactrocera latifrons | reverse complement strand
AAGATTTTAATGGAATTGTATATACAAAATTAATGTTAGGTAAGTAAATGGCTTTTTAAACAACAAAACTAAAATATAAACTATTCTAAATATTGTTATTATAAATTACTAAAAAATATTTAAAGTAAAACGTGATTTAATTTGAACGCGGAAATAAGTTTTACTATTTCTCAAAATCTGATTGTGAAAATTAACAATAAAAATCGTTTATAAAAACMAAAAAATTATTTTATTATTTTAATTTGTTCAAAAACGTTTTTGAACAATTAAAATTCAAATTGGTTTTAATGCTAAGGAAAATAAAAAGTTAATTGTTATTGCTTCACAACAATATTTTAAGCAAAATGAGAAAAAAATTCAAAAATAATTTTTAGCAATTTTTTTCTGATTGTGAAAATTAACAATAAAAATCGTTTATAAAAACAAAAAAGCTTTATTATTTTAATTAGTTCAAAAACGTTTTTGAAAAATTAAAAAACAAATTGATTTTAATGCTAAGGAAAATAAAAAATTAATTGTTATTGCTTCACAACAATATTCTAAGCAAAGTGAGAAAAAAAATTCAAAAATAATTTTTAGCAATTTTTTTCTTTAATTTTTTTATATTATTTTTAAAAAATTTCAAATTTCGTTGCAAATTCAAAACCAAAACAATTTTTTTATTTCATTTCCACCCTAATTCATATATACATAATTTCATTTCTACACTCTTAAACCAATAAAATTCCAAGTATACGAAATTTACAATATTTAACATAAATACATTAACTGGTACACAGTGAGAMAATACCCAATTCTATAACTAAAATCACAAATATGCACTACTTTTACACAAAGAAGTAATCAATTTTAACTAAATTATTTATCATATTTTATATATACATATATATGATTYTAGGTAGTTGGGATTATCTGCGCACGCCTTGATACTCGCCATTGTTTGCGGAGCGTCCTTTTCCCGGAAAGCCACGCGCATATGGTGGTTTGGCATTTGTGGTCACATAGTAATTTCCACGAGCACTGCAAAAGTATTGGACATATAGAATCTTATACGGTCACGTATTAAAGCTTATAGCTCATAATTTCACTGGTTACACTAACTGAACACATACTGAAAAGCAGATGGGGGTTTTGAGCTGAGAACTCAAGGTTTAACTGAGAGGAAATAGAATTGTATTGATATTGTCAGGAAGTTATGTTAGAGAGATGAAACGAAAGTGGGGTAAYATGAGCTAAGCTGTGCTTTTAATATCATACGATGTTGTTGGATAATTTTCTAAAAGGATCCCATCTGCAAAGCGATTATGTTGAAGATAAAACTTGATATTGCTTGTTTTTATAATAGAGTAACTCTGTCAAATATATTACGTACGAGTAGGAAAAGGGAGTAAAACACCGATACTCGAAACTCACTTTCAAGGCCTCTTAGTGTAAAAATCGAGACTACTAAGGATTGTAAACTATTCAAGGATCACTCGAACGAATTTGGAAGATAAATCCGTCTATTACTTTGAGACATACTATATTTATAAATTAAGAGAATCAGACATTTTAGCAGACTTTAAACTACAAAAAGTTGATATGACCTCAAATAGAATTGTTGGAGCAATGTTTAGGCGAACCCTTCACAAAGTCTGAAGAAAATTTCATTCCTCCTCAAACTCGACATATTACACTTTACAGCTTTCTGAAAATATTTCCCTTTTGCTTTTCCTCTCAGCTTGCAATTTAAAATATTCACGACCATCCTTCTTATTTGCGGCTACTTTTTACTTACTCATGCGAGACATGTTCGCCCATTAGCACATAATCTGAATCTTTAGGCTCACACCAGCCTATTAGATAGGTGAAGAGATTCGGACAGGGACCCGCATAGAAACCACGCGTCGAAGTTATGGACTCGATGAAGTACGGTGTCACCTTCGTATGATCGCAGGCTAAGGTCTCTGCAGAAAATCAAAACACAAACAGACGAATAAATAAGCTCCAATCAAGGAATAAAAACACTRAAACCTACGAAAGAGCGTCGCTGAACCCACACACGCCGGCTGCCGCGTACCGCCGTTCACGTAAAAGTCCGCATGACCGCTCGAATGCCACTGACCCAAAATGCCGGCGCCAGTATGCAGCACATCGACAAAATGCGCATCGCTCGAGTCCAAGTCGCGYGAGTTGTTCGTGCCCGCGTAAAAGAAAATGGTCGGATCTAAGGCGGTAATGCGACCCAACTTACCTTCGTTTGGTTTCAGATAGTTCGCAATGAGTCCGGCAATATGTGCGCCCACRCTATAACCGATAAAGTGKAGATCATCRGGCCGCACACCACGCGGATGACGCGCTAAATACTTGACCAACTGTGAGATGCACAAGCTGCCGAAACGTGGYGCCCATTCCATTTGGCTGAGACAAGGCTCCTTCACCGCTTCGGCATAATCKACAATAATAATATTATAATCGCCGATGGTAAAGTAGGCCTCGCGCAAATCCGGACTGGGACTATTATTGCGTCCGCCRCCAAAGCCATGTATGATGATTTTGGTCGGATGCCGCGGATTGAAGTGCGTGTAGTAGAGCGCATTGTCGTTCAGCACATCGATGAATTCGGGATTCTGTTGTGTGCGTCGCGTGTAGAGGTAGAATTGTATCTTCGGATGTGGGCAACGATATGGCTTCTCCAGGCACGAATCGGTCACGTACACTTGATTCGTGTCGTTCTTACGTTGTGCGACTGCAAAGATGAAGTCAATCGGGTTTAATACTTGGTACTCGTAGGTGGTTAGAATGAAATCGATGATGATGATGAGTGTGTGTGTGAGTTTTGTGAAAATATGAGTTATTATTTGTGAAAATTGCACACTTTTCCGTTATATAAACACTTTCTCATGTTACACAAATAAATGCAAAAGCCTTTTATCTTCAAATCGAAAAAAAAAAAAAATTTTTTTAAATTTTTGCGTGCATTGAATTACATTTCTTGGATTTGCTAATCATAACAATTAATTGCGTGTCTTCGCAAACCGTTAACTGGTTTGATGCGTGTGGCGCCAAATTCCCAAATTTATGCAGTTACTTTTGTTATTGTTGTCGTTGCTTTGAAGAGAATTTGGCGGAAGTGTAGTGGATTCACACTTGCCAAACGGCATTACAACGAGACGATAATGCATGCAACATGCCACTCGCAGCATGCCACAGCAAATTAATGCGAATCAGGTGTTAGTGTTGCAAGCTTTGGCATTGTTAAACCGGTTACTTTTGACCGAAATTTACCGCTGTTTATTCAGTTCAATATGCGGAAGCGCTGCCTTCATTTAYTCGAAAGTGGAATTGCGCTGCGACAAGTTTGAATACTTGATTACAAAAGTTTGGGTTATCTTTCTTGAAAAAAGGTGTGTGTCTTGGCTACTTGACTATTTTTATTATAGCAAATACCGAAACCATTTTGAAGCCTAAAACATAGAGATATGCTGATTCTTAAATTTAAAATTTAAAATATTCAGAGTTTAACAGCTTACTGTAAGGCGGTCAAACAAAGAGAGAGGTGTCTTCTCTTAACAGCTAACTATAACATATAGAAAGAGCTTCAATGTTTTTATATTAAGAAGCACACCTAATGTAAAATTAAAAAACGTCGATTTTTTTGTTTGGATTTCGACATCTCAAAAATTTGTAAATTTTTGGTTATTTTTCGGCAGTAAACCGTTGTACTCTTTTAGAACCAACAGASGKGATCTAGTGACTGATTCTCAGAGCATACCGCAATTATGGAGGAAGCACTTCTTCAGCCAGTGAAAGCAAAACATCAGGAGATAGTGAACCCGATTCTGCAATTGATGACGCTAGAGAAGACGTTCCATTGCCCGACCATGAAGAAGTTTGGTCGGTGGATTACCGGACGAGTTATCACATCGGCGAAGAACTGATGAGAGAAATGCATCATGCCGTGGGATAAGCCTTCTCAATTGATGCTAACTTATCAGTATGGCTTTAGGCAGCATGTGTTACCTCGGACTGAGTAGGCAATTGAGAAGTAAAGTTCTCTCCTGACGAACAAAGACAAAATTCTATAAGTCGCTCATCATCTCCGTCCTGCAATATGCTGGACGACGACAACATCTGACGAGTTATCGAGAAAAAGGTTCTTCGGTTTATTTATGGGATGTTGAACTTGGACATTTGTCTCAATTCTACATCTCAAAGGCTACAGAAGCAACYTGTTGGTGGAGAGTTATACCTTTGATAGTAACTGTAACTTCAAATCTGTCTAATTTTAAGTCATTTCCATACCTCTATCTAGCTAGGTAAAGGGGACAGAAAGGTATTCTAACTCTAAAAACTTGGCACAACACTACATTATAACACAGTGAAGGATGAATTTAAACCCAAGATTTTTCGAAAATATGGAAAATCTTTAGTTGCGTGAAGATCACTTCGCTTAAAAGACAAYTTAATAAGACTTAGACTTTAGGTCACCACTTAAGTCATTAAAAAACCTTAGTTTCCAATTTTTATAATAGTAGATTTAATAACTAAAAATTTCTAGAACCCTGAAATACTTGGAGTTTATCTTATCTTTTCTGCAAGTTTTGTTATATCTTTTTTTTTTATTTATACTCTCGCCGGAATCAGAGATGCGCGCGGAATTTTACAAGTTTGAAGGTGGTCTTTGACAAGATCAACTCTACGATAATGGCATTCTAAGATCAAAGCCATGAGTAGTCTAAAGTTAGTGAAGGTCTGTCGACTCATAAGTCTCCATTGTTTCAATACAGTAGTGTATGGCCTTGGCCATTACATTTTCCTTAATTAATTTCCATAAAAATATTACAAGTGTCAGTGCTGAGGAGCGCTAATGTGAACCGTAATCCAAAAACAAACTACGCTTGTAATCCAAGCAACACCAACAACATATAGTAATATATTACATCATCATCTTCACCTCATTGTGCCTCAAACAACATATTAATCACCGACATCTAACTTTATTTGCTTGCWGGTCGAGCAACTTGAACTCTGCGCAGGTTATCTAATCACATAGAAATGCAACGCTTCCTTAAACAAAAAGTTGACAAATAGCAAAACAAAGTAACAACAAATGAACTAATGAAAATGCAATTCACAGTCCAACGAGCAACGGCGAGTCATCGCTGTTGGTGAAGTTGACAGTGACCAACGGTCCGCACACATACATACCAACATATGCGGCATGTATGAGGCTTACATAAGAATACCAAAAACAAAAAGTCATAAAAAAGACATTAAACAAAGCAATGCTATAATAAATGCAAGCTGAAGCTCATGGCAACACTAGCGACCAACAACAAGGTGATGAGCGTGCTTAATGGACAATTGAAAAGTAATGACAACAACATGCAAGCTCATACAGGTAAATAAATATTTATGAACATACATATGTATGCATAGCAGTATGTATGTTGGTATGTTTGCGGACAGCCGAAAAATTGCCATAGACATCTCACTAAGCCAAACTGGTGGTCACCATTAAATATTTATCCGCCACCTACGGTAGTAATGTGTTGCATTTGAGAGTTGCATAGTGGGCTAGTGTTAGTTGAGTAGATTAAATTAAAATTAATTAGGTTTGATTTGATGGCTGATCCAGAGATCGCAATTGGACTACTAAATGCAGTCCCTTGTGAAGCCATAAAAATATAACACCAGTAATTCGAACTTATTAGTCAGCAAAACGCTTTGGGGCCGATAAAAATTTCCAAAGGCGTTTAAATTCTATTCCTACAAGTTTGGTGGGATATCTGGTGAGACAATAAAAAAGTGTGAAAAGGAAGTGTTGAGATGTTTGTAGCCTTACAGCTTCCGAAGATAGCGTTCAGTAAAAACCTTATGACATTGACGCCGATAGGGTAATGGACTTTTAGAACTCCCACAACAAGGGAGAGGATAGCCTTACTGCAGGAATCCTCTCCACTAATTTGATCTCTTGCGATCAATCTTTGGCTAAAAGAAACTTGGAACAGCGCATGAGCGGATTGTAGCGCAGCGCTTGCCAATTTTTCGCAAATCCCAGCAATACAGAAGTAGAAAACACAAGAAGAGGTGAGCCGTTGCCTTTATACTGAAAGCGGAGCTAGGGTAACTTTTCTTGCCAGTTATTTAGTTAGTTACCTGTGATTCCGCTGCGGTCTGGCTTCCATATGAGTCTTATCAAGAATTCACTCGATGCTATTGATATTTTAACTAGCCCTGAACGCAAGTTTAGCGAGCTCAAGGCTGGAAAAACACTACAATGTCAGSAAGTCTGAAATTGAAGTTGAAAAAGACATCCTGACAATATACCCCTCCACCAACCTTCTCCTCAAGCTTAGACATATCCGTAGTAAGAAAGCTCAATGCCTCTCTTAACCAACGGTTTCTACCCATCATGAACCAAATAAAACAACATAACGACGAGTCAAAACGTGTAAGAATTTACAAATGTCCCGACATGTCTTTAGAAACGCAGTTTCTCTGAGCAATTTATTCAACCAAACACCTTTCTGCGAGTTCTATGGGCAATATAAGCAAAACGGCAATGAGTGCCATGGTTAGAGTGGACCTTAGAGCCCCACACATGCTGGTGAGCGCTGCTCGTTGGATGCTCTTCACCTTCCCTACAAGTGTGGTCTTTTTTAGAACCCTCCACCACACAAAGATCCCATAGAACATAATAGGYTTGACTGTGGGGTCGTAGAGCTAAAATACTACTTTCGGTGAGGAATTAATTGTTAATGGCTGCTTTACAACAGTACAAGGCAACCGATGCATCCTTGCTAGAGTGAATAGAGTAAAGTAGACCACATATTTTTCAAAGGAGGCGACGACATGACYTATTCAGCGTAGCCACTGTCTCTTCAYTCGCTGAATTATGTCAATTACTATGTATATCTCCTAGAGCTCATCATTCCATCGAATGCGATATTCACCGTTGTCAAAGCGCAAAGGACGACAAATCTTTTCCARAACCTTTCTCTCGAAAAGCCTTAGACTAAGTATCCTTTGGGTAGCCAAAAAYATCAGTTTGAAGGCGAACTAAAGTGACAAGACGAAACATCCCCTTCCCAGGGTTGTGCGCTGGGTTTGGAATCCGCCACGTAAAAAACCCTGTCAATGAAACAACAACCTCAGATAAGTGACCCCTTTTTAAGGACAAAGCATCGAACACTATTTACAAATATTCAAACATGTTTGCAATCTCGTCCACTGTCCAACAGCCGGCGAGACGTYGAAATTCCACGTGAGTGAGCAGCAAAAATTAGCACAGCAGCCAAAAAGGCGCACACATACAAAAACAAATACACATGCACAAATATTGGCAACAACAATATTTAGTGCCTCACACAGTTACCAACTAACGGCTTTCGTTGTTATTGCCGCTCTGCAATGTTTCCACCTACCAATGGTACTGTTGTTGTTGTTATTACAACGTTGCGTTTCGCTCGTAACTGGCATTTCTGCTCGGTTACACTCTGCGGTTACGTTGCGATGTTGCAAGAAGCCGGCTGGTCCGTTATTTTACGTTTTATTTTTGTTTTGATTACGTTGTTTGGCTTTCGGTTGATTGTACTCGTATTGTTGCTGTTGCAGTTGAATTAACCGGTACCTGCTGGCGTCTTCAACAGTTCAATGCGTTTATGTTAGCGTGAGTGGCATGTGTAGGTGTGTAAGCGTATGCTACCGTTGTTACATATGCGCAGTGCACAAATTGTATGATTTTCACATATAATATTTTTGTGTGTATATGTATTTGTCTTTGTTAATATGTAAATATTGATTTATTTGCATCCAATGAAAGTCAATGCTGTTGTCGTTAGTTTTTTTTTATTTTCTATTTTTTAACTGCTGTCAATTTTTACTTGTCTYCTTTGCTTTTGTTTTTGTTTACTACTATTTACTTTTGCCAATTTCATTACCATTTCTTTCGCTTTTTCGCTCATTTATTTTTACAACAGTTTTTATTGCACTCGCATTTGCTTTGAAATCAAAAGTGCGCATATTTAGCTCCATATATGTACATATGTATGTATATAGTATATGTATACATTAATATATATATGTATGAGCTTATGCACCATTTAAGCCTTCATGTAGATATGTAAGCGATCTTGCCTTCCGTGCGCATTTTCGGTTTTTGGTAAATCACTACTGTTGAAATGTAATATAACAGTTACATAACAGTAATAGTGACCCACAGATTTAGTTCAGCAACAAGGAATTCGTTGTTATTTCCTGGTAGGGGAAATAAGCACATAAAGTTGCGCATATCTTGTGCGAAGTTAAAAATACCGTTGTTTATCATATTTCGATAATCTAAATAATTATAAAAMATACTCAAATAAATTTAAAATYAATTAATCTCCCTTAGAAAACTTTCACCAACCCTACCGATAAAGTTCTTTGAATTTTAGACAGATTAAAAGCATCATATATTTCTAACTTTATAGTAAAAACGTTAACTTCGTTTGCACTAAAGCTAAAGTTTCCATACAAGAGCTTGACTTTAAGTCGCCAGTTTSTGTGTCAGCTATTTTCATGCCATAGTGGTGCGATCTTGCCGATTTTTTCGGAGATTATCGCGTTGCTACTGCCAGCGTCATCTTCTCTACGCACATATCTTCGGAGAGTCGCTGGAGAGGAGGCTCAGTGAGCTTTTTCACAAATCGATCGAAGCTCTATGGAGGGTTGGAGAGAAGTCTTCTGTCAGGAGCTCTCAATAATTTTTTGCTTCAGATTGCCAGACGACTTTACTTTTTAAGCAGAAGTGGTAGCCATCAAAGTAGCAGTAAATGTACATTTCCGATGTATGGCATCCTTAAGCTCGCTCAAGCTCAAAGCTACTCAAGAAGAGCATTACCTAACTATGTTAAGGTTAGTTAGCTATGTTTTAATAAACTTGGCTGGGTACCTGGCCACAGCGGAACCGTCGGAAACTGTATAGCAAAGCTTGCAAAAAAAGGYACCTATACYCAAAAACCATCTGGTTGAGAACGAGCAGGGGTTCCGCTGACTTCGTGCATTCGGGCGTGGTTAGCAAGCGCTGGTCAGAACGTAGACTTGTGAGCATTGCGAAAGCCCGCTGGACGAGAGTGGAAAGGAAAAGGTCCATGGACAGCTAGCTTTTAGTAACCCACATATAGCAGTAATGATAGACGTCTTTTGCTGAGCACTGTCTCATTTGCACTCACGCGATGAGGCTAAAGATTTCGGCACTATCTGTGAAAGTTGTAATGAGGAAACTGAGGTGGAAATCTCTAATCACTTTCTCCTCCAATGGCCAGCTTTCCCAGGCTAAGGTAGAAGCCTCGCGGTTGCCATAATTTTTTCGAACCCGGCGAATTGTCTAGAGCTGATATGAGCCGCCTCAAAAAATTTTTTCAGTCTCTAGGCGTTATGTCTGTATGTGATGGCCTTTTCAAACCATGGCCTGGGAGTTCTGGGTGTTTATTTAATCTAACTTAACCTATATCAATGCTTTGAAGATCGTCAGAAATTGTCCACACAAAAATTTGATTTTGCACGTTCAGTTTGTATGAGAGCTATATGCTMTAGTGGTCCGGTATCTGCAATTCAAAAATTTGAGGTTTCTTGGAGAAAACTGATATCTCAAAAACCGAGTCACTAATTTGCGAAAATACAGACACACAGACCTGACTTACTCGGCTTAGCTGGACATGTTCTTACTTTATATGTATATATTTTATAGAGTACCTATATAAAGGCTTCTGAGTGTGACCAACTTTGTGACAAAGTTAATATACCTTGTTCCAGGTATAAAAAGCTATATATATGCTTTGAAATAAACTTGGCAATTCAATGGTTAACCCTACAAGTTTTTTTTTTACAACTATGACTGAACTATGTTGGATTAAAATCAGACTGTGTTGGTATAAGCAAAGACAGGAAAAGCCTGCATTTACATAGGAAATTTCAGACAGAAAACCTGCGTAGTTCAGAGGGGAGGGAGGCAGAGGTAGCCTGCATTTGCATAGGAAAGTTCAGACATAAAGCCTGCTTAGTTTTGCTTATAATTTTCTCAGAATTCAAAGCGAGTCTCACTTTTGTAGTGAGAATCTGGTTCATTTCTTATTTAAGGAGAGTTTTGGTTTCGGCGACTTCAAAAATGAACGCTGTTGTTTGTTGTAAATATGATTTTTTAATAATATAATTTTCATTGATTGTTTAACCTTTTTCAAGAAATATATTTTATGCAACACACAACTCTGCCTAGGGTTTATTAAAAACAACTATGTTGTGCAATAGATAAAGATGCAACTATGCCATCACTCTAACTGCCCAACCGACCATAAAATTGCCTAAGCCCAAAAAATGCGGGAAAACGCACACACACAAAGCCATGTGCATTTCTATTTCATTAAATATTGCGCAATTCGTTGAAATTGCAACAATTTCCATGCTGCGATTTTCAAAACACCACTCTTGCCACATATTTTAACTGACAGACGTAACGCATACAAACGCACATAAATTATGTACTGTTATGTCACGACGATGTGTCATATGTGTATGTCTGTCTGTGCGCATGTCTGTACCTACTAATTGCATTTGTTAAYTCCATGTCTCACTCGATTGCAATTCGATTATGACAAAGTTCCTCAAGCGTACATTGATTTCCTTCTTGCTAGTAAGGCTGGATTGTAAGGCTAAAAAATCGATGAAGTGAAAAGAAAAACAATAAGAAAACAAAAAAAAAAAGTTTGCTCATAGAGGCAACTTGCAGGAAATTTGATGTGAAATACTTGCAATTACTCGCGGCTTATTAATATGAAATCAATTGTGACTCGCTTKAAAAAGATTGTATGTAATTATTTATATAACGAGTTAGGCGATTGTTATTATTAGCTGACCGACTTTTTTAAGTTTCCTGTGCACATTATTGTAGTCATAATTGCATGTTGCAAGATGTGTTTTTTGTAGTTATTAATTTATTGGTTTTTTTTTTTGATATTAATTGGTGGGAAAATTCACTCATGCAGTTGAGTGAAAATTGCCGGAGAGTCACTCAAAACATTTTACATATATATATTCAGAAGTTAGGAAGGACTGAGTTCGGGTATTACCAAACATTTTATACTTTCGTAAATTAAGGAGATTATATATGTGACCTGGTCTACGAAAAGGGAGCTAACGTGCGAAAACTAGTTTTCTGGGAAACAGCTGTTAAAAATTAACAACTCGTTTCGTCAGTTTCTCGTTATCTCATTAATTGTTCTCCTTTCCAGAGGCTTCAAGGACGTCCAGTAAGTGTGGTTTTTGGTCGGAATATTTTTATAGTTCATCGTGTAAGTTGCTAGTGTGGAACATTTAAAAAAGTAACACCGAAGAAGTGACGTTTACTCTAATACCGCGCAGCTGCTGTTGTCTTGTTTTCATTCGTCTCTCTTTCCGGATGTTCTGTTTGTGTAAGTGTTTCTGTTGATTATCGTCTTTTTCGATTCTATCACGTGAAAAAGCATCTCATCTTCCATCCGAATCAACTAAAAAGTGAAAATTAATATTTTGACACCTAAGCCCCCTTTCCGTAGACCAGGTCACATATGATATTGGGTAGTCGAAAAAGTCTTTTCGTATTTTGTCAAAAGATGTCGTTGCAGTCGTATATCTCCACTGCTACCAATCACATTGTGTCATACCATATAGTGTTGGCAAGGTGAGATAAGTTTCATTTAACCAAAAACAAAAAAAATTTTAATTCGAAGAAGTTGAAAAAGTTACAGCTGTTCAAAAATGAATGAAAAAATTAAGAAATACGCTATATTTTGAAATTTGGTATAAAAAATGGAGGAATGCCAATAAATAAATAATCCACCAATGAAATTTGTTAAGATTACAAAAGCCTACAAAAAGAAGCTCTATATTTGGGTACCACATGAATTGGCTGTGAAAAATTTAATGAACCGAATTAACATCTGCGACTTTTTGCTGAAACGAAATGAAATCGAACCATTTATGAAGCAAACGGTAACGATAATAATGTGCGAAAACGATCAGGGTCCAAGCGTGATGAAGCTCAACAAATGGTTCCAAAGCCAAATTTTTTCCATTTGTGGATTTTTTTTTTTGCTAGATTGGTATGACTGTTAGTGATATCTGTGGCAAAGGTGAGCCGAATTCATAAAACCACGTCAAAGCAGGTCAAAAATCAAGATTATTTTCTTCAGTTATCGAGGTATGGATCTCTCCAAATTCTTTCCGATCGCTCAAACTGTCAACAAGGAATACTATTTGACTGGAATGCGTCGTTTACGCGAAGCTATTCATAAAAGGAGGCCGGAAGTATGGGCTGACAACTCTTGGTTTGTGCACCACCAAAAAGACACCGTCGCATGCTGCATTGATTCTGTTTTTTTTACGCCAAATTTTCAACCAATATCGTTTCACAACCACCGTATTCGGCTGATTTAGCTCCGCGTGACTTCTGTCTATTCATAAAACTCAATCGACCGCTTCTGGGAAACCGTCTTGAGTCCAGATATTAATCGTGAATCGTCACGCTCATTGACGGCTYTTCCGGAAATTGACTTTAACAAACTGTTTCRAGGATTGAAAAAATGTTAACACAAGTGTATTGGGGCCAAGAGATATTACTATTTGAATTTTTGAAGAATAAAGTAATGCACAAAGTTTTATTATTTCTTGCTCAGAGTAACATGTAACTATTTCTGGAAAAGAAAACAGGCTTTTAATTTGAGGGACTGTTCCGTTAATTGCCTTCCTACATTAAATAATTAAAGCGGATGTTAAACATAGCGTGATTTTTTCGCATTTWCCACAACAAATTTCTCAATATTTATGTGCGTTTACGCCCACTAAAACGATAGAGCTTTAAGTTAACCCAACCGATAAAAAAAAAAAAATTTTTTTTTAAAAACAAAACACAGTTTTCACAATATTTTCTATGCAATCAACACATATTTACACAGGCATGCATTTGTTGGGCATACAAAGCTGTGTTCAAGCGCTTGCTAACCACAACAATTTTATTAAGAAATGCATTTGGTACACCGCGTACAAGCGAACGGTGCGAGTGAAGGCATATTTCGGATATTTGGTTCAATAAACCAAAGCAACCGGACACGCGCTACGCTTGCAGTTATTAATATRCCTCACAAGTGTTGGTTCGATTTTTACGCTTCAGTTAGTGATAAAATGCGGAAAATCCAAAAAGAGAACAACAAGAAAATGAAAAAAAAAATGCGAAAAAAATTTGTAGTAAATAGTAATGATTAGGCGAAGTTGTGGCTTTAACTCTYTCATGCAGAAAAAAATTTACTCTCTTCGATAGCGCCATTTTCTGGTAGGGAGATATTCAAAATGACATCCATATCCATTGGCTAATACCTTGTTAGGACCTTGTAATCAAGCACACTTGAAAACAAGAGATCTACCAGTGATCTAAAGAGGGAAGTATTATCAAAATGACTCAACCAAAAAATGGGATTTAATAAATAAAGATTTGATTGAACATAAATTTCGTTTTAAAATTGGTAAAACTTTTACCGAAACGTTTCAATTGATGAAAGAAGTTTATGGCGATAACTGAATATACCGTATCAGAGTGCACTAGTGGTTTCAACGTTTTCAATGAGGTCGTGAGTACATAAATGACGATCAACATGTGTGCCAATCACAATCCGTGATCAGCGGAAATTCCATCGAAACTGTGCGTGAATTCATCAAAAATCAGCCGAAATCATTATTAAAATTCCTCAGAATGGAATTGAACAACTCCAGAAAATCGGTTTATCGCATTTTGACCGAACATTTGGGATTACGAAAGCTGTGTGCACGGTTCGTTCCGCACGAATTTGACTGACGACCAAAAATTGCTCAGAATCCAACAATTGATTTTGCCAGAAAACCATTTGTTCTATTTTTGCTTAAGTCCTGTTTACTTTGGAACGCACCTTGTAAATAATCAGAGTGAGCTGATGTAATTTAGCCATATCCACCTGTCAGTCTTTCCAGTCATTAACAGCGGGTCAGGGGATAAGTAGACGACTAAAATCCGCAAAAATGTCCAGTATATTTTGTAGGGCTTTGCCTTAGAAATATAATAATAGACGTGTCAGGAAATTGTGCTATAATATTTAGCTTGAACTGCATATAGACTCTAAACGAGATTTCTACTGAGGAAAAGACATTTAAAGTTTAATCTACAAATTTTACCAGTCATGAGATGAGTGGGTGTTCAACTAGAAGTAGCATCGGCTACAGGGTCCGACCAGAGACTTAATGCTGGCACCAAGCGGAGCAGTAAACCTTTAGAGTTTATWCCAAATTGCTTATTACCGTCGGACTTTGGGGAGATTCGTGGTTCCTAGAGCAAACCCAAAAGCGGACGGAACTAACCTTGTGTCAGTTGAATGTGGAGTTGCATTGTGGCCGAGTGTCGGACTCAAAGTACGACAGMGGTTTTGGAGGGGCCTCGAACCCGACCAAGATGGAATTTGTTGTCCATTCTACTTCACCAATTGYTAGCAAATAATGYTTGCATTGTTTGGGACGGTGAGCAAGGCTTTGTTTTGTAGTTAGGTCATCGACGGCAGGTAACCCAACGGATGTTGTTGTCAGTCCCTTGGTGCATTTGTCTGTACATACACGAAAAAGTTCCTCATGTTTAATCTGAAATTTTTACAGATCGTTTTCTGCCCAGCTTTTCATTGGTCGCTACCGACATCGAACCATTTCAAACTGTCTGATCCAAATCAGGATAAATATCATTTTATAATCTTTATGCTGTAAGAGATAATTGAGATGTKAAGGGCATTTAAGCTCGATGCAGGCGAAAGTTAAAATTTACTTTTAAAATGTAGTAACCTAGAAGAACCAGCTTAAATTGGGCGGTAACACCAATTTTATAAACTTCAWCAATTTCAGAACTAAATTTGTTAACGAATAAGCGTTTATTTACGAGTATTTCGGCGAATTATTAATACAAAAATACAACAAAGTTTAAAAAAGTCAAAGTAAAGGAATTTATGCGCTGCCTCGAACCTCTCCAAAAATAACTGTGTAGTTATTTATTGTTGTCAAACTAAATGCAGCGTTTATGAAATTACGAAAATAAAAAGCTGTATAAATTATGAAAAGTTCTTGAACTCGAGCAATTTGTACAGAATAYATTGCGCAAGAGTTCAACGACAATTAAAAGTGAACGTGCGCTTGTAACTGCCATTGGAAAAAAGTGAGTTTTCAAAGCAGAGTTGGCAGCCCAATTATCAATAAAATGTGCGAATACCAACGCATGCACATACRTATGTATATTTAAGTATATATAAATTTATTTTTATTTATGCTTTGTTGGTAATTTAATTGTAGTCTAACATAATAGCCCCTGTGTGTTAGATCCACCTTGACACTTATTTACACCAAATAAAGTTAGTAAAACAGAAAAGAGAAAAAATTTATATATAAATAGCAGAAAAAATAATTGAACCATAATWCAACTCTCCTATGCAAGCTGGCGAATGTTGTAGGAAAAACAAACATAAATTGGAAGGCACATAGCTGCTTTTATACAAATGTACATATATAATGGAGTATGCCCCTCGAAATTCATGCCAAGTAAATGAGTACAAAATATATTGTAATTAGGCGCTTCAGTGTTGACAAGGCRCGTTACGCATGCGCATTTCACAAATTTGGCGGCTAAGGCTATGCGCATAGTGTAGTAAGCAGCGCAAGAGTGGYAAGACTAATAAGCAGATAAGGTCGACAATATTATGTTAGATAAGCGAATTATGTGGCAAACTTTTACTGTAGATCGGAAAAATTAGTAGCAGAATTGACAGATATTCTTCCAAGTTTCCCTTAGTTTAGATTAAACTAGATTTAAATTGGAGGAATCCACTTCGACTTTTGGTCTATTGTGCCCTCTTCTTTACAACACTTTGTTTAAGCTCAGTACGCTTGTATGGGTGGCCGGTCAAGCAATCGCCTGAAACTGCAAAGCTTGCAGCTACGACGAGCTTGCTAGGTAAGGCCCACTTTTTGAATTTCATTTAATCGGTAGGGAGTCGTCGGTTCTTGCGTTGACCCTTTGGACCTCCAGACCTTCAGTGAGCTTAGCCTATCGGTCCAGAGTGAGCCGTAAGAAGCCCTCCGAATTAATAGCTCATAGCAAAGCCAATCTCGTCGCAATTATTGGCGTTCTGGCAGCTCTTTGCCAAAAATGTATGGAAGAAGGCGAGGTGGAGTTGTTGTTGTTGTAGTGGCTGAAAATCTGCCGAGTTCACAGCCCTGGGCTGGATAAAAATCCGGCTCCGTTCTGATTACGTATACCTGGCTGTCGTGAGTCACTTGTTACATTCTCTTACATTAAACGGCTTTGGTCAGACTGAGATTAAAATATATCGGTAGATACATCTCTGGAGAACTAGCGATGCGGTTGCGCTTGAAAAAACAAAATAAATAAATGTTGTAAGTTGTTGTTTCGTCGATAAAAGCGGATCTGATCCACTTTTATGAGTTTATGGGTAACACGAGTCGAAAACAAGACCACATCTAACACGGCAATATAAAAATTATGATTTAAGCAAAATTATTCCATTATGCTTGTAGCGCTTAACCAAGGTAGTTAGTTGAACCGTTTATTAAATTTTGTATGTCACGTAAATTTTGTATTATAATTTGGCTGACCTTGCGATAATTTGAAATATTAGATATGTAAGTATTTCAACGATTTCTGTGGATTGAAGACACAAACTTTTCAATATGCGACTCTATACATATCCCCGTCCTTCACAACTATCCAAAAAATAAAAAAGAGAAAAACAACTAATAACAGAAAAAAAAATAAAAAAAAATCAAACAACAAAGCTAAAGCAATAATAAAAAATCGAAGAGTGAAAATAAACAACGTACGTGCGAATTATGAGTTCAAAAGCTTTAAAAACACTATTGATCGGGAACACCAAAACTTGAATAAACAAATTAAAAACCCCGTATATTTTTTTCGTTTCGTTTCTTTAGATTGCCATTTGCATCTCTTTTCGCTTCGAATACTAACACATTTTGGCGAATGCATCACTACGAAATTCCGCCTCGCACTCTCTTCACTGAGGCTGCATAAACGGTCGATCAATCCGCGTGTTTGTTCGCTTGACATTGCCAATTTGTGCCCTTTTAAAGGCTTGCGTTAAAATTTTTATAGTCTCTACTTTACAACATTTTTATTTGTTTTCTAATTTCGTCTGCGCACAAATTCGCACGTTTTGTTATTATCTGAAAACCAAACGTTTGTCGTCACAAGCGCACAATGTAAAAATTCGTTTAGTCATTGCTTAGCTAATTGGTTTCGTTGGCTTTGCGGACTCTCTGCGCTTCGTTCGCTGGAAAGTTTTCAATCGGTGGCTTTTGCGGCCTGCTTTTGGTAAACCCAATTAATAAATATATTCAGTAGCAATGCGTTTATTGATCGTTAAGCTGTTGTGCGGCATATGTTTCGCCAAAATATGGTGTTTCAAGGACTTCTAGAAAATTCCGCGCACAGTGAAGTGCAAAGTCGCTGAAAGAGTACTATTCATGTTTATGGTTATATTTTTGTGCAGAAGACAGCTTAATTTTAATAATTTTTTGAATTGGAAACATTAAGTTTTATAAACTAGAAATAACTGTGCACTTATTTGTAATGCAATATAAAATGATTATGAGAAAAATCCAGAAAATTCGTGAATATATTTGCCAAAGTTTTTCGAAAACTGATACTTTTTATATCATAAAAACCTTTACTCTTAAGCTAAATTAAAAACTGCGTTTGGCGTAGTAATTTAGCGTACTAGACTTTATCACTTTTTGATGGCACAAAGCCCAGGTTGTGGCTCTTGATGCTAAATCATAATTTTTCATTCATCATTCAAAATTCAAGTCTGGAACATAATAAGTTCCGTTTAAACTTATTTTAAGTTATGGTAAGCCTGAGATGTCAGCCGAAAAGTCGAGAAGATTGAGGGATCTGACTCTGATAAGCACGTATACATAGCTATAATTATGCTTTCAGAACAAAACCTCATACAACATAAAACTTCTACCTCTTGGTTCTCAATTTTAGAGGTTGTTTTTTCACAGGTTTGTGCCATTAATAGAACAGAAGATATTCCCCAAACATCTTATGATAAGTTTTAAAAGTAAAAAAATAATGAGGATGGATTACGCAAAGGAGAAACCTTAAGGCGGCCCTAGACAAGGCGTCTTTTGGGAATTAAAAGAAACCTACTGTATTAATTCTTTTAAATTTAATATTCTTGAATAAAAAAAACAAATATACAGTAAAATTTTTGAAAAAAAAAAAAAAAATTTGTCCACTACCGCTGGGATTCCTGCCGTGGATTAAACTACATATAGCAAATCTCACTAGAAGATATTACGAGTATTCATGCAATGAGTTACTGT
>NW_017536219.1:333651-336241 GCF_001853355.1 Bactrocera latifrons | reverse complement strand
ATTTCCATATACAGTTCAAAAATGGAAGAAGTCGGACAATAACCACGCCCACCTCCCATACAAAGGTTATGTTGAAAATCACTAAAAGTGCGTTAATCGACTAACATAAAACGTCAGAAACACTAAATTGTACGGAAGAAATGCCAGAAGGAAGGATTCCATGTACCAAATATGGGTGAAATTGGTTCACAACCACGCCTGAAATCTTGATTATCACTTTATCATGCGAGAGTATAAAATGTTCGGTGACACCCGAACTTAGCCCTTCCTTAATTGTTTTCCACTAGGATAATGCCACACCTCATACAACTTTGCTGACCAGTCAAAAGCTTTTGCAGCTTCAATGTGATGGGCTATCACAGCCATCATAGTCTTCAGTTGAAAAATTTTTTTGTTGAGAGAACCTTCATTCACCGTTTTTTGCATGCAAGGGTTAAACAATTTATGAACGTGGAATCAATTTCTTGTCCGAAAGATGGCAAGGGGTATTGAATTAAAATGTAGCACATATAATATCATAAAATGTAATAAAAAATCGTGTTTAAAAAAACGAAATTATTTAGTTTGGAAAAAACTTGAAGAATAGCGTAGACTTTATTTAATTATAATTTTAGCATGACTTGGAAAGAGTTAAAGACTTTGTTAAGAAAAATAAAATTTACTACATTCACAAATAATATATGTACATATACAAAAACTAACAATTTTCAAAACTATTGTTCAAACTTCAAAGCTCACAAGCTCAGAATAAGCACCAAATAGTTATTTACAGTTTATTATTTTAGAAAAAAAAAATATTAATTATTCTTTGGTATTAAGGAAGTCATTAAAGGCATAATAAAACTAAAAGATATGGCAACTCGTGCAAATAAGTGGGCTAAGTGGGAAGTTTATTGCAGTTTTAARAGAGCCATTTGCTTTATATGAACACTAAATGAGTTAATTCAAAACAATTTTTTTTTATACTTATTATGTACTTCAAAGTGCATGTGTATGTATGAATGTCGGTATATTTGTGCAATAATTTCTGCGGTGTTACTTTCAATTTGTTGCACAATCAGCGAAATCGTGGTGCATACGTGCGAAGTTGACCAAAATTGTAGCACAAATGTGAGGAATTGTATATAAGTACGCAGGTACATATTAGAGTGGTTAAAAAAAAAATATAAACAAATCACTTGATACTCTGAAAATTTGGTTCATAGACACCTTTAAGACAGAACACAACTCGAAAAAAGCATTAATGTTTTTGACCCACCCTAGTACATTTATTTCCTTATATGCAAATATGCATACATACATATTTTCGGAGCCATAAACAGTGACATTGCAGTTTGTGAAAATATAGGCATATAAATAAATTAATATCTGTTAATATATAAGTAAGCAAGTGTGTTCCATTATTAATGGGAATTTGTATGCATTGTTGGTATTGACGCATACACTCATGCACATGAGTACGCTGACATAGTTTGCTTGAACTTTTGGGCAGGTGCTAAAAAGAAAGTTGAAATCGATGTTTTTCCCTGTTCGCTTTTACATTGTTTTCGCAYTTCGGCGCATAACATGCAGCCGAGAAAAGAAAAAAAATTAAATATGCCCAATTAACAGATGACTCAGCCTGAGTAAAGGCAGTGTGATGCAAAATTATACTGAATTTATTAAAACCGAAAACGATTTAAACAAGTTAAACACTAAATCATGAATTATAGCCAATAGTGGTCAATGCAAAAATAAAGGTGATATTATTAAGAGTTGAAAAAAGAAGCACGCTTTCTTTACACTGAGAAAAGAGAGGGCGAAATTCAAGAGGAAATCAAAAATGTACTCAAATGTTCATGCTTGGTCAAGCAACCATTGTAATACGAAGACGAGTGGCTACTTAATAGTAGAGTAGTAGTTCTTAAGTTCTGATGGATCATAAAGAGAGTCAGAGAATGTCTTGACAAAACAAAAAAAAATATATATTTATATTTATATATTTATTTGCTTTAAAAAGCAAAAATCAAAACAACAAACAAAAAAATTGCTTTCGGTGGAATTCAAAATTCATATAACATCCTGACGGTTTTAGCACCATGGCTAAACAAATCGAATCCATAAGTACCGTACCTCACTACGCTTCATAACATAAGCTCCGATATTTGAATGCTCATATCTCAGAGCTAATACACCATCAAACTGTTAATCGGTCATTTAAGTCAAACATTTCTTGTTAATTGAAATGTTAAACGGCGCTACAACAAAAACAAACACATTATGGGTGTACTAACGAAAACAAATAAATTGCGAAGAGTATGAAAACAAAGTTGAAAGCAGAAAAAAAAGAAAGGGCAAACATTAATATTACATAGCCATGAAAGTAAAAGTTTTTTGGCGCAGAAGCGATTGATGATGTTGAAGAGAGATACGGAGAGAAGTGACGTGATGCGGTGAAAAAGGTTACCAGGCGAAATAAAAACCTTAAAATGATTCACCAATAGATATAAAGTGAACTACTAACACTTAAGACCTTTACAAAAAAGAAATAAAATAATTGAAAAAAAAGTATGTAATGTGAGGAATATTAAAAAAGAAAAGTAATTTTGTT
>NW_017536219.1:327187-332096 GCF_001853355.1 Bactrocera latifrons | reverse complement strand
TGGAAATTGTTGCTATTATTTATTTACTTATTTTTTTTTTAATACTAGTAATTGGTTTGTGAGATGGCCCACTTAGAATTAATTTTTTTTTTTTTTTTTTTTTTTTTTTTTTAAATTATTCGTCTCGATTTGTAGGTAGTACGGCGTGTTGTCAGCTATTTAATTTCAGTATGCACCTTTACGCTATAAATAATTGGTGTTTGTTTTAATAGTTTGAGGAGTTATAGAAAGAATGGCTGCAAGTAATAAAGATTCTGCAATATACTATTTTAATTTCAATTTAAATGTGAAGCTCAATCAAGGTAAGCAATTATTTATTTAGTGCGATGTTGATTTAAGTGATATTACTTAATTTTTTCCATTATGAAATTTGTTGTTGTTGTTGTTTTTAACGTTACGTAGTCTTTGTGTAAAAAATTATGTAAACAAATAAATATATAAATTTTCATGTTAATTCGGTTGTAGTATATTTATTATTTATATATTTATTATGAGTCGTGTCAAGCCGTCATGTTATTTGTGAAGAAAATAAAGCAGCCGTAGCTGAGAGTGTATACAAAGACCGTAGAGAGTCGATCCGACGCCGTTTGCAGCAACTCAGACTCACGCATTTTACATCGAGATCTTAAATTGAGAGCATACAAAATGCAGCTTTTGCAAGAACTGAAGTCGCTCGAGGCCCAATTCTTGCTCAATGGATATGTAAACAAGTAAATTTGGCGCATTTGCGACGAAGATTCAACCTGAAAGCATTCAATTCCTGCGATTTCATCTTGGAAATATAACGTTTTGATGTGGTTTGAAGGTCGGTGGAATTATCGTGCTCACATTTCCGGTATCGGGCTATGATAACCGACTATTCCATGCCTAAAATTGAAGCTCGTGATCTTGACGACATTTGATTTCAACAAAACGGCGTCACTTCCCACACATCACATCAGTCAATGGATTTATTGAGAGAACACTTGGGTGAGCAGACAATTTCATGTTTTGTGCCGATCGATTGGCCACCAAGTTCGTGTGATATCATACCGTTAGATTTTTTCCTGTGGGGATATATAAACTCTAAAGTATATGGTGACAATCACGGAGCTAACCATTACGCATGTCATTCGCCAGCTATCAGTTGATATTTTGATCGAGTCACCGAAAATTGGACTTTTGAGGCCAACATTTGAAAGAGATAATCTTCAGAAAATAAATGGCAAAGAAGGTACTTTCGAATGATAATTAACATTTCGCATAAAATTTGCAGTTGGGAACTTCGATATAGGACACTCTTTACATTCAAAGCAAGGAGTTTGGGTGCTATATGAATAAGTTGAAGTCAGGACACGTTGAAAAACGTTTTTGTATGATGTGAAATGCTGCTTGAATGATACAAAACGAGGTCGCTTTTGCATCGTACTGTGAGTGGTGATAAAAAATGAAACAAGCCTAAATACAAAAAAGCATATGTGAAAGCAGGCCAACCAGCCAAATCAGCGGAACAGCCGAATACACACGACGTCAAGGTTATGCTCTTTATTATCAGCAGGTCGTACTGTATTGTAAGCTTCTTAAACCGGGAGGAATCATTTCAAAGGAAAAGCTAGCGGCAATAATTCATCAAAACTTGGAAAAATACCAGTAATTTGCAGCCAGACAGGAGACAAGAATTTTCTATCATGACAACTCAGCCCCATGGTACATGGCCGGTTGAAAGCTATATAACACGCTGTTGATCGACTTTTTTCCAGAATGCAATGAAATCAGTGCGAAATTTGGCGACTCGTTAATTTCGATTAAAGGCGATTAAACGTTTCTAAATAATTTTTTCTGAGGGTTTGTTAAAACAAAGAATTTATGCTAATCAACTAGCAACGCTGCAAACGCGCGAAAACAACATTCAGTGCGCTGTAGCCGAAGTTTCAGCCGAAATGCTGCACCGGGTCTTCGAAAATTGACGTAAACGGTAAAGATATGCTTACGGAGCGGTGGTGCTCATTTGCGCGACAATGTGATCAAATCTTAAATGGTGATAAAATTTTAGTGTTTGTTATAACATCACGTCGTGCTTATTGGTAGACCCTTTATTATTGCCTTGTATTTTTATTTTAGTAAAAAATATATATTATGTTTATTTTTTTATTTTAGATTTTTTTTTTTTTTTTTGTATTCATTTAATCGAATTGTAAGGATATATCTTATCACCGTTATCACACAAAGTATTTCACTTTCGCCTTCGTGGAGTTGTAAATACGTAATCCACATTTAAATACCGTAAAGTAACTGCAATACTAGCGCTGTAACCACTGATAAGCGACAAACAACACGCTTAGCCAAGGCAACGTGAGCTTTGGTTTAGTAGTTCATCACTTTTTGCGGCTCGACGCGTCTTTGCCATGCCAATGACTTTTATGGCCCACGGAATGGGGTTAATTAAAACACAAGCACACCGGCGACGCGATGACAGCCAGATTAAGGCAATTCGACGTAATCGTAGTTGATTTCCATTCACAAGCAGCTAAACACAAGTATTTTTAAACTGATACATATATATTTATATATGTATGTTTTCCTTATTTATAAGTATGTATTTGTTTGCAAGTTATTTAACAAAAAAGTTTACAACATAGCGGTCGCTTGCCTTAACTTGGCCGTGTTACACTTTTTCAACATTTCTATTTGTGCATGACAACTACAACTTCAATTTCAACTGTAATAACAACTAAAACAACAAGCACATGCCTCTAGTGCACTTAATATGTACATATGTTTGTATATAGGCTTGAAAAAAATTCGAGAAAAACTTATGAAAACAATTATATAACAGAAGGCAACGCGCCGCTTTATCACTGTCACAAGTTTGCGGCGCTTAAACTTGAATTGTAACTGACTGTCTGTCAGTTGGTGGGTCAAGGTACGCTTATCGCGGCGCTTTGTTTAGGACACWCTGCTTTTTAGCATAACTGTTATCGCGACGCGGCACACATACAGAGCGATATACACATTAAAAATAAATATTTCTATGCAAGTTTGCACATTAGAGCGGGTCGATTTACAAGAGGAAAAGAAAAAAGAGAAAAATCGCGTAAGCGGGAAATGTTTTACAGATCATTCTGAGCAACTGCTCCTAAGAAACTATGGATCTAAACCGCTTTCGAGCCGGCGATTTTTAAGGCGAAGTTTAATTTTTGAGTTATCCGAACGAAATTTAATACGTAGGCGTATTTTTATATTATATTGATTATTTTTTTAAATTGGCCAGATCGGACAACTATATCACATATCTACCATGTAACCGATTTTTCAGAGTTTTTAAACTTTGTCTTAAAAATAACTTGTTCGAAATAGGTTTGAGACCCACAATTTCTTAGGCGAAGATGAGCACAATGATCCGTACAGTATTTCTCGAATAGCAATAGAAGAAAATCAACTCGCTTTAATGTAGACTTGTAGGCGTTTGAGACCCATAATCTCTTAGGTAGAGTTGATCACAATGAKCTGTAGAATATTTCTCGTCTAGCAATTTTACATAAAAAAATTTATAGACAGAAAAAATAATCGACCCGCTCTAATGTACACATGCTTGTATCTTGATCAGAATGATCCCTAGAACATATTTCGTATAGAAATTTTATAGA
This sequence comes from Bactrocera latifrons, assembly GCF_001853355.1. Taxonomy (NCBI): domain Eukaryota; kingdom Metazoa; phylum Arthropoda; class Insecta; order Diptera; family Tephritidae; genus Bactrocera; species Bactrocera latifrons. Next base: position 328,470 of record NW_017536219.1, on the reverse strand, counting down.
AAAAAAAATTATAGAAAAAAAAATCGACCTGCACTAATGTTTGCTTGTGGGCGTTTGAGACCCATAATCTCTTAGGTCCATAAAACATTTCTCGGATAAAAATTTTATATAAAAAAAATCGACCTGCACTAATGCATATATGATTGTAGGCGTTATGTGACTATGCGCATGCGTCTGGTTTACAACTTTTAYAACTTCACACACACGCATATTTGTTTGCTGCACTCGCTTGCCTTGATGGCCACCAGCCGCGATGCTGTAATATAATTTTTTGGTCATTGGTCTCTAACAATTCGGGCTTAAGTGGGCAATTTGCAGCTGGTACAACGAGTAGCCCRGAGGCTTGCAGCCACTTTACAGAAACCACACTTCGAAAACAAAATATTTATAATTTAAACAGTTTTAAGTGTTATATTTTTGCACTTATCTTTTTCATTAATTTTATATTTTACTTTTTTATTTATTTTTTTTTTTCTATTATTTCCATATTTGATTTTATTATTTGTACATTTAATTTCATCATCATTTCTTGTAATATTTGTTTTGCTCTTGTTTTAGTAGTAATTTCACCTTCACCGCACTGCGGATGTGCACGTCATTTGCACTTTTCTTTTACTTTTACTTTCGCATTCACGTTTTGTCTGCGCCGCGGCGTTCAATCTCGCCTATTTCGCTTGCTTTGCCGCCGTTTCGCCTTTTCGGTCTGCTGCGCGTTTTTGTGGCCGTCGCGTTTGCGCACTCAAAACTGTCTGTTTGCTGTCGGCCAACTTTTGCTTTCGTTTGCCTGTGCCGTCACAGCGCGGCGCTCAGTTTTGGATTGTAAGTTTTTCAATTTGGCGCAAAGTTTTCGGTTTGCAAGAGATTTTCGTACGCGACGCTTTTGCCAACGCTCAGTGCACCGTTTCAATGATGAGCGTATTTTGAGCTTACAAAATGTGAACTACTGAATTGCGAGCTGTGAGCTTAGCACATGCTCAAGGGGTTGTCTCGAGTGGTGCCCATCGCATGCAATGCATGCTGTGCGTGTGAATAGAAGCAAAAAACGAAAAACTAAAGCAACGAACTTGATTTTGGGGAGTGCGCGTGTACTTGAGCGGCGAAAACCTTATGAGTGTTAATGAAGTTGATAATATGTTGTTGGGCTAATAATACTTGACGAATAATAAATAATTGTRTTGAAATGATATGGCTTAATAAAGTGAGATTTGTGATATTTGTGTTAGGGAAGAGATAATTTTGAAAAAAAAAAAAAATATTATAATATATTTTTAATAGGTTCTAAA
>NW_017536219.1:320085-326445 GCF_001853355.1 Bactrocera latifrons | reverse complement strand
AACTATTATTAATTTATTTTACTTTTGATTTATTATCAGATTTAATTTCATTTTTATCTAYGATTTAGTAAAATGTCTGCTTTCCTTCATATCGACACCTAAAACGCAAAACAATATTACAAGAAAAAAATCGAAATTGATTTTTTAATGGTTTAGGATTCAATACATCACATTAAATAGATCTAGCATTAAATGTTCAGCTTCCGCTGTCAGATATAACCAATAYAKCACTAWTTTATAACYGATATATAACCAATATATAACTAATATATMACYATTTTATAACCMAAACTCAAATTTTGTTTYAATATGWGTGGTTCCAATTTTATCCCTTTCCTTCATCTATAAACTTATGAAAAATGATGTTACGATATTTTTTGCATTTTAGGTGACGATATAAAACTTTTTCGTCTGATTTTTTACTCAAACATATCCTAGAGTTATTTGTCAAAAATTGTACAAAATGGAATATTTTTTTTTCATAGTTAGCATGATTCGATTTAAGTCAGATATGCATTGTTTTATTCGAAAGCTTCTTGCCTTTCYAAAGAAAATTTCCTGTTCCTATTCKCASAAAACTGGAGCGTCAATGTTCACAAGCTTCTTTTGAAACATTAGCGAAATTATTTGTCCATGCAAGAATGCGTAATAATCATTTGCACCAGTTCCGGACTATAATCTGGATGTATAAAAACCGCCAAACAACAGTCTTGGAACCTTTGGTGACTCACTATCGAGGTGAGTGGTCCGCCGTTGTCCTTTTGGAATAGAATTTCTCCCTTATTGGTCACACATGACCACTTCTGAAAGATTGGTCGTAAGTAAGCAGGTCGTAATAGATGATTTTTTGCACATTCCACCAAACACATGGCAAAGTCTCACTGACCGTCAATCGTGGCTTGGTTAATAATGGGAGCTCTCACTCATCGACGGACGCAACGCATGTTTCAGCACCTAAAACATCGATTTGATGAATCATTCACCGTATAGTCTTGAATGACTTGGCAACGAACGACTCTATTTATTTCCGTACGTAAAARGAAAACTCCGAACAACTATAAATGTTGATGATTGCATGCTTTGGAGATACCTTAAGCTGAGGGGCAAAAGTGAGTCGACAATTGGTTCAAACTTTTGCAAAAGTGTATGGAGATGCATGGAGAATRTTTTGARAWACAAAAAAGCGATTTTCGATACTAATAAWAATTGATTTTGCTCTCTAATCCCGAAATATAAAAAGCAACATAAGTCAAATCCTTTGTCTTTAACATACTTTTTTTTAGACTATTAATTTTTTTTTACTCATTTAAATTTCTTACGAAATCGTATATTGATTAAAATAAATTTATTTAGAATGATTATGATTAATTCAATTAATTTTGGATTACTTGAGTTCTTTTATGTTCACTGTACTCACTTTTTTGACACGAAATAGCCCATTTGAGTGTGTGGCATTTCGGCATATTCGCGACACTGCTGCATRACGAATTTCAGCCACTCACCACACTGATAAGACCAGAAACCGCGATGACTTGCAATCGATTCGGCATAGTAAAGCGGTGCACGAAAGTGATTGCAATTACGTAAACCTTTAAGAGTTTACAAAATAACTTTAAGAAAAKATATGAATGAGAACTACGTGACTTACGGCCATCCTGCACAATATTACAACCAGGCTGAAAAAACTTATCTAAATTTGGATAGAAATCGGCATGACCACWGCGATCCAAAGTCGAATAGAAAAACGGATCTGTGTGTATGACATCGACAAACTCGGCATCGGAGGCATCAAGCTTCTCGCTGCGATTATAAGTAACGAAGGCGGGACCAGCGGGATCCAAACCTACCGAGAAACGTAATCGAGGATGGAAGAAGTAGTTTGGAAAGTRTTAAGTTCTATTTGCAACACACCTGTTATGCGTCGCAAAGGTTGCTTCACACTATTTGCCGACAATCCGGCGATCTGAGCGCCCAAGCTGAAACCAATCAAATGTATATCTTTATCCATATAAATGCCACGCTCAATTAAGTTATCTGTTAGTTGCGCTAAACAGCGAGCCACGACACGCGCATTGCTCACCGCCCACGGGTAGTAGCAGGGAAACGCCGACAGCCTGCTATAGTCCACTGAGATCACATGTACTCGCTGGGTGCGCAAGAGCACTGAACGCGATTCGAGATTCGGTGAAGCATACCGATTACCGTTAAAGCCGTGTATGAGAATTTTCAAAGGCCAGCGTGGTTCGAAATCGGCCTTTATGAGATTAAGTGGATCTAAGAGTTGTGGTTCACTTGAAATGCTGTGGATTTTTTTGTATATTTTATTTCATTCGCGCACACTTTAGTTTCATGCACTCACTTTTTGTAGAGCCAAAATTGTATATGCTCATTGGGACACTCATCGCGCACATAAATACAGTCGAAGGGAAAGGTAGCACGRATCTTGGCGGCAGATGGTGGAACTTTAACGGGTTTAAGCGGTAAAAATTTAAAATATGAAAAATATACATATGTATATAACAAGTCAATTGAAAGGTATCCAGCTTGGAATTAATTCCATATGATTTTTGGTTAGACTTAACCTTTCTAAGGCACGTGTAAAATGTTGAGTGAAGAAACTTTTGTTATTGTGAAAAAATTGTGAAAAATGCTGTTTTATTAATTGGAAAAAATACATAAGCAAAAACTTGGTTTGACGACAAGTTTCCAAGAACTGCCTCAGAAAAAGCAACCATCGCGGTTTTGTATGCTAAGTTCAGTCTTGGTGAAATGGGCAGTGGACGCCCAAAAGAGGTCTTACTGGCGAAAACATCAAAAAGTGCCACAAACTAATTTTGAATGACCATAAAGTGAAGTCGTTCGAGACAGCCGGYACTCCAAAGAAATCAACTTAACGTAAGACAAGACATCGTGTCAAAAGTGAATGAAAACAGTGCCAAAAATTCTTGATTGGACTTCGAATTGCTTTCGCATCCAACGTATTCTCTAGACCCGACACCCAGCGACTGATTCCAGTTCTCAGATCTAAGAGMAATGCTCGTGGAGAACAAATTTCCGTCGAACGAAGAGGTCTATTTTGCAAAGAAAGTATTTCACAACGATAAGCCGGGGACTTTTCAATTGACTTAGTATATACACGACATATATATTTCAAAAAAATATTACTCACTTATAGCCGCGATAATTACGCACAGACAACKAATTTCACTCCTCATATTTTAATTTTTAATTGATAAATGCCACACGCCGGCRGTAGAACCGTTAACTTTATACACATTAATATGCTAATCGTACCCTCATWATTACTCGTAATGAAATTCATATGCGTATCATCATTGAAACACATATTGAGAGGCCGTTATCAACACCCAGCTAAAGTCCAGGGTCAATTTCGATTAAATCCACATGATGAGTAAGACTTTAAATTTTTTATTGTTTAAATAGCTAATTGTTATAAATATTTGCACAAGTGCGGACGCCTTAAACTAAAGTATGTGGTATTATTTTTGGCAAAAACAATTGTTTGCTCGTTAAATTCACTTCCTTTAGCTAACACGCGGAAATCTTTTGTACTTAAATATTTGTCACATTCAACTAAAATCGGGCGGTACGTCCACATTCATTCCATATTCGGCGCCGTAGCGTAGAAAGCGACACATAAGCAGCTGATCGCAAGCCTCYTCGTTCAGCATATCGAGATCGTAATTCGCGCGCCAATTCGGCTGCTGTTCTGGCAGTTTATCTTTCATACGGCCGAGCGCGAAAGGTGTAGAGTTCGAGGTCTTGAGAAAGTATATGCCTGTGAGGCTACAAATATATTATATATGTTTTATGGTTTCTTTAATATTTCTTAGGTGTTTGCTGATTTTTTACCTCTCATCAAYGTGATAGCCCATCCTGGCATCATTCGATTCCACGCTGCATATATTTAACACGAAATAAAGCCAATTCATACAACGGCTGCTCCAGAATTCTTGTTTCGGATTGATAGATTCGGCATAGAAACGTGGTGCGCGYTCGTGATTACAGCTACCGGGTTCTTGAAACAGAGAGACATAAAAATTGTGCGATCGATATAAACACTTTCAACGAATTGGAGCCGAAGTGGTCGGAAGAAAATATCGCGTCTGTTTTGGAAGGATTTTGTCGCACCCACTTTATCGAAACATAACGGAAGTTTGGAAAACAGTTSTTAACATAAATTTCGATACCTTTTATTTATTAAGAGTAATTGAAGCGTATGAACAATGGTAAAATGCAACTCTGATATCCAGCTTCAGATTTTGATGTAGAGACAAATGTGGTCTCAAAATTCTTGTACTTGAAGCTTATAAGCCGTGATAAAACACAACTCTTATATGAAGCTTCAGTTCAGATTTTTAATGTATGTAGATACCAATATGGCCTCAGAAGTTGGGTCATTTAATACAATTCTGAGTCACAGAGGTGAGGAAATCAACGAAAACCAAAGAGCTTAACGAACTTCTATACCATTCGCTTATGAGCCTAAATATTCCRTACTCTTGATTCCACTTCGCACYTATTTCAATACATACCAGCCTCCACTTCACAACCGGGCTGTATATAGCCGAAATTCGGATAGAAGTCCACATGACCCATTGGATGCATCATACCACGCCCTAGCACATCAGTATGTATGACGTCCACAAAATCGGCATCATCTTTACTCAACTTGCGTTCRTTGCCAGCGGTGATGAACAGCGGCTTTGCCGGATCCAATCCTAGAAAGAAGCTTCCAACTAAAGTTTAAATGCGCCACAACAACAATACACCGCTCACCAGTTATGCGTTGCAATTTCTTCGTCACATAATTTGCCGTTTGACCAGCGACTTGTGCGCCCAGACTAAAACCAATCACGTGCAAGTCCTCATTTTGCACGATMYCKTGAYCGACCAAGTTGTTGATCAATTGCGCCAGACAACGTGCAGCCAAAGGTARATTTTGCACAGCCGAGGTGTAGCAWGGTTCGCGCACCAGCGGACCATAATCGGGTGAGATGACATAGACGTCCTCATGCTGCAGCAGCACTGGTCGTATRAAGGTRTTCGGYGCAAAGTCACGATGTCCTGTATAGCCGTGTATGAGTATTTTGACGGGTCGGCGTACGGGAAAATCGCTTTTTTGTAGACTTAGTGGATTTAGTTGMACGGGTGTATTGGCTGTTGCGCTAGAAAATATTTCGGTTTTGACTTTTTTCTTATTAAAATGCACTTTACACTCACTTTGTGTACAACCAGAAGGTGACATTCTCGTTGGGACACTCACTTTGCGCGACAAAACATTTCGGATCGAAGAGACCCTGTATCGGATTGGCGCACAACGAATTCTGACAAACTAAAAGAAAAACTTGTTTTTTATTAATTGCTAAATAATTTCACACAGCTGACTTCACAGTACTTTGTAATATAATAACCGTTAGAACGGTGTTGAAAGCGCGCATTTTTCAACGCAGAACGTGTGCCAACAAGGAACGCGGTAGTTTTAGAAATGCCACACAAAATGCAGCGTTTGGCATGTTTATAGCGCGACACACGATTTTCACATTTATTTGTATATAATTTGGAGCGACAACATTTATTATCACATAGCTGTAAAAATGTGCAATCAACCCACTGAGCTTACAAGTTATGTTTGTGAATTTTGTTTTTGTTGATATTTTTATTTTTTTGTTTTAACAAACTTTTAACACTTTCTATTACAAGTCCGAGCTTTTTTGTTTTCATTTAAATTATTTTAATAAACCACCCACATGTCATTGGTACCCCCAATGGAGAAATTTAAGTGGCTCAATGTCAATTTGATTTCGCTATGGCTGTCAACATGTCGTTGGTATGCGGGCTTAGCGGTTTCTTTTACTTATATTTTTGCATTGAGGGCAGTGTATGAAGGTGTCTGAGGTAAATTTCAACTATTTCTATTATATAATTTTGTAATTATTTATATRTGAGCTTTTAAAGCAGCAGACATGACAGTTAAATTTTGAATATTTGTATTTTAAGTAATTAAATACAGGGTTGGCAATTTCAGCGGAGTTTATCAACTATGTGGATATACAAAATATTGCAATGCTCGGAGGTATACGAAGATCGATAAAACGTTATGAAAAATGTTAAACACACTTGATATCGTAGCCCATATCTAGGAAAAAAGGAGAAAAGGTGTCTGRCGGTAAGGAAAAAATATTTTCATAACTCCAGCAACAAATCAAGCGTTTTATTATAACAGATTGATGCAGTGAATGAGCTTAGGACAAGTCAAAATTTTATATTTGACAAATGGCGGCTTCTGCATCCACTAATGTGGGAAGACCTGCATAATTCATCGCGGTCGGTCCAAGT
>NW_017536219.1:313378-319465 GCF_001853355.1 Bactrocera latifrons | reverse complement strand
TCACTACATCGCTACACCATTTCACATTTTATTGCATAAACATTTAACCACTGAGACTACAACATCGCCTTCTTTTTGCAAAAAAAAAAAAAAAATGTAGTCTCAGTGGTTAAATGTTTATGCAATAAAAAGATGTGTATAAGAGAAAAACATGGGCTTAGCTTCTTAAATTGCCGGTTATATGACATGGAGCCTGAAACACCAAAACATCTGATAATTGACAGCAAAGCTGTCTGTAGATGCAGGTTAAAGACCTTTAGATCCATGTTTCCAAATAGGGATCYCTTTTCTTCGCTAGCACCCAGCAGTTTATTGGACTTTATCAATATGCTGGAGCTATGTGAATCTTTGTGATTTAGGAGAGCGCGCAATATCGATAATCGTCCATCTAACTAATTTAACCAAAATTATTTGATAAATGTATCTAAGGAGTAGATCGATCTAGCCGTGTCAGAGACATTTTTTCCAACGACTTCAAACATTCCGTGAAAAATGCATTTTAAGTTTTCGGAGCTGATTACACAAAACAAAAAAATTATAAATACGCTCATATCTTCTAAACTATTTGCCGTGACAACTTTAAACCTTAAGATAATGTTTTCAAATGTACTAAGTGTAGACAATATACTAAAAAAAAAATTGATTTTTTTAATTCAAAATTGGATACAATCCTTTAAGAAAAAATACGATTATTCGGCTACCCGAATGCAAACATTATTTTCCTTTTATCTTGAGATATACATACACAGTTCCTAGGAATTTTGTACGTGCTTATACTTCCTAAAAATCGCTTTAAAATCAAATAAAGCTGGTAATAGCTTTCTGCTACGGATCAAAGGGGTTCAGAAAGGTATGTAAAGATATAAAAGTGTTAAAAATTAAAAAAAAAATATATATGTATAAAATAATATAACTACAATATAATAATTTTTCCCCATATGGATTAACATTTGCATCACCTGTCTTTAAAATTGTACATATAAACATGATTATATTTGTCTATCATGCATTAAGAGAGCTGCAATGATCATAAAATCATAAAAATGTATTTTTTTTTGTCAATATTTGCGGTCGCGTCTTTAAAATTAAATAAATATCAAAGGTATATTTCATCTATGGATAGAGGGCTATTATCAGAATATTGCATAGTTTTCTATTAAAAAAAAATTACATTTTGATATTTTATATACATATGTATGTATATATAAGTATATTAATTTTTGTATAAATAAATGGCTTAAGAAATAATAATATACATAAATATATATACTTTTTTTCAATTAATTGATAAACAATATAGTTTCTTATCATATGATATGTATAAGTCGTGCACTTACCTTACTATTTTACAACGTTGACTTTTGTAAGGTGTAAATATATTTGTACATATGTACGCKTGCTTATAAAAACRCATATTTGTATRCACAAGCTCAAGATAATTTTAAAATCTGAGCTGCGGCCATTTCGCTGAAATTTTTACACGAGCAGCTTTCATTTGCGTGCGCACATTGCCGATCACTTCTTAAATAAACGAACGCTTGCACAAAACTTTTTTATATTTTAAGCACTTGCACTCATTTTTCACTTTAATAATTGACACAAACTAAGAACAGCTGACTTGCATATTGGCCTGAGCGATTTTTAACATTGCACTTGGCAAATTTCCTTTGCCTTTCTTCCATTGCCTTTGGCATATTTCCTTCGCCTTTTTTCACTAYATCGCTACACCATTTCACATTTTATTGCATAAACATTTAACCACTGAGACTACAACATCGCCTTCTTTTTRMAAAAAAAAAAAAAAAAACACATAACTTTTAAGGCAGCACTATATTAAACTACTAATTTCACGCACATTCTTACACTTTTTCACTTCGTACTTTACATGAATCGGTGCGCTAAATTATTATACACAAACTATATTTTTCTCATTCGCAAATTTCTTTTGCGGCCGGCAAACTGCGGAAATTGCCAGAAGGCACTTCCTTTTCCCCTCAACGGTATGGGAAGTGCTATAATTTGCACACAGGACGCTTAAACACATATAACACTTTTACACAATATTTTTAGCACATTTTACTCTCTGACACATCACTTTCACTCACGCGCACCAATTAAGTCATTTATCACAATTTTTATTTAGTAAAAACTAGTTTTTCTTGCGGATTATACAGATTAATTCACGAAAAAGGCACGCGTTCTTGAAAACTGACATTTTATTTCAAGCTTGAAGCATACATACAAACAAAGTGCCGTTAGCTAACAAATATTTTACAAAGTGAGGGCGCCGTTAGGCTTACTCAAATAGTTTCCATGTAAATTATATCAGGGATAACAATTTCATTAACTGTTCAGCGCGCCATCTGACGGTGAAAACTTGTATGCTTGAAACAGTCTCATGCTTGATGTCACTGACAGCCCCAAAAACAGCTGTTTGTTTTATCAGCTGCAATTTTTTTATTTTTATTTTTAGCTAAAATGACAATTTTGTTATCAAAATAAAAACACAGTTATGTGTAGTGATAAGAAGTAATCACCAACCACAGTATCAGCTAAATACTAGAAGTCATGTCAGCAAAATTACAACATATACAGAATCTGCGACAGATCTTCGAACGTTCGGTGGAAGCTGTGCGGCCGGCGCAATTGCTTAGTGCGGCCAACCAGTATGCCTTGCGGCCACAGGTAAGCATGGATGGACGCCGCTTGAGCATACAAATACAGGGTAAAACTTTGGATATAACACGTAAGCATTGTCATGTTGTTGGTTTTGGTAAAGCTGTGCTTGGCATGGCAGTGCAATTGGAAAAATCGCTCGAAAAACGGCTGGTCAGTGGCGTGCTGAGCATACCGCAGGGTACAAGCGAGCGATTTCGTGATGTGCCTGAAATGCAGTTGTCAGCAGGTACGGTTATAGATGTTATCGAAGGCGCGCCAAACAATCAGCCAGATAAGCAGGCCTTGGAGGCTGCAAAACGCATAAAAGCGCTTGCTGCGCATATGACAGAAAACGATATACTCTTTGTGTTGATATCTGGTGGTGGTTCGGCGTTGCTACCATTGCCGCGACCGCCACTAACGCTGGGCGAGAAGATGCAATTGGTGCGGCGCTTAGCTAACTGTGGTGCCAGCATTGATGAGATGAATGTTGTGCGTATCGCCTTGTCCGACATCAAGGGTGGACGTTTGGCTGCGACTGCAAGCAAAGCTTTTGCTGTTATTTCGTTTGTTATCAGCGACGTCGTTGGCGATCCCGTCGATATAATAGCAAGTGGACCGACGTGTGCTGTGATATCAAAGCGTTCTACAGCAAAGGAAGTGTTGGAAAAGTATGCATTATTTGCTGATTTGCCTAAGCACATACGTGAATTAGTCGAAGTGTCGGAGACGAAAGAACCATTGACACCCGCGCTCAACAGCTCCGTTTACGTGGTGGGCGACAATCGCGTTGCTACTGCGCAAGCGGTACAGGAGGCGCTCAAGTGTGGCTACAATCCATTTATAGCCAGCACAACGATTGAGGGTGAAGTACAACAGCTGACTACCAAATATAAAGACTTCTTGCAAAGCATTTGCGATTTTCGTAAAGGTAAATTAAATGAAAACGATTTGAAAAGCCGTTTTCCATTCGATTCACGCATCTTTCAGCATTTTTTAAAAACACTGCTCATGTGTGAGCGCACACTGAAGCCACTGCTATTGATCTTGGCTGGTGAACCGACCGTTAAGGTAAGTAGCATATATCACATATCACCAATGCAGTGCATAAACCTTCTACCATTTTTACTTTAGGTCACCGGTGCCGGTTTGGGTGGCCGCAACCAGGAGTTGGCTCTACGCATGGCAGTCACTTCTTACGAAAATGCAGATTTTAATAACGTTATTTTTCTCTCTGCCGGCACAGATGGCATTGATGGTCCAACGCCAGCGGCTGGCGCTATCGGTTGCGACTTAGTGATTAGTGATTTTTTGGCGAACAACGCGCATAAACTGTGCGATGTGGAGTCAGTTTTGCAAGACAGTGATTCATATAGCTTTTATAAAAACCTCAAAACTGGTGAATATCATGTCCTAACAGGACACACCGGCACCAACGTGATGGATCTTCAATTGTTGCTCATAGTGTAGCATAATTAGCAGATTGTACAAGTTTATTTAAAGGAAACTAAGATAATCTGTCGTAAAGTAAAATGATATCAAGAAATTTGTGTTTGTTGTGTTTTATTTTATATTAGTTTCAACTTTGTAAACCCGTTCTAAAGGAAAACTGACATGAGAGGCTTATTTTCCTCGATAGATACTTTGCTTCAGGAGCACACCCCCAAAATTTGCTGATTCTGTCATTCCTTCAGAGCTAGCCTCTGAAAACTTGACATTTCCGAACCTTGTGTCCATAAAGCTATTAATACTTGAGACATTCCTCTGCAGACTGCAGGGTTTATACGGAGATAGTTGGAATTTCAAGTTTTAGCAGTCAGATCGGAAAAATATGGCAGCCCTACCTAACATGTACACGAAGACCGTGGAGATTCGGCGCCACCAACTCGGACTGACGTACGACAGCTTGGGGAAGAACTGAAGTCACTCGACCTTCTCAAGCGTCCTCACTCTATGAGCTCTTGAAAGGTTCCAGGAAGATCCGACGTTTTCGAGCAAAAAAAAAAAAAACGGTTTTGGTGTGGTTAGTAAGCCAGTGGAATCATCACTTGGCTTCACCAAGATGGCTTCAATCAATGGATTTATTGAGAGAAAACTTCGGTGAGCACATAATTTCACGTTTTGGGTCGGTCAATTGAACAACTAAGAACGTGTGATTTTACACCGTGCGACTTTTTCCTGTGGGAATATGCATAGTCTAGAGTCTCGCACTCCCGCTTAGATTCAGGCTCTGGAGCAAGACATCAAGTGTGGCATTAACCAGTCGACAGTCGACCGTGTCATCGAAAATTGGACTCAACGGATGTACCATCTGAGACGTAGAAGCGTCCAATCTTTGAAAGCGATAATCTTCAAAAAATATATGCCAAAGAATGTTCTTTCGAATAATAATAAACATTCGCTATTAAATTTGAAGTTTATGTGTTTTTCTTTAAAAAGGTGGGAAATCTCGAAATGGTTCACCCTTTWCATGTGCCTGTAGCTTTGTTCGGTGTCTRTTTCGCTGATTGTTGCCTGTCTGCATTGTCCATTTTTTATGAATTCAGATAAAATTTTAATTAGCACACAACAACCTTGAGTCATCATAAATTTCTTAGTAGCATACCCACATAAATACATACGCACACGCCTGCATACATACATACATATGCGCATACATATGTTTCAAATCGGCTGCGTGYTAATTTGTTTGCACTTATTTTAATTCCGTTTTTATTGAAATTCCTCAATTACTCGCTTTTCACTAATTTATACTTTTGCTTAAAAATATTTGAAAATCTATATGTATGCATGTGTGTGTGTGTGTGTATAACTGCCACACATTCGCATAAGTGAAATTCCTCAAATGATAATTAGTGTCAAATATGGCAAATAATTGCGCCGGCGTTGAATCATCGGCGCTTCGCTGGAAAAATTGMATGGAAATATGTTTGAAATGGACACACAAACATAGTTCAATATATGTACATGAGTATCAACATCACAAAGCAGTATCATAACAACGTTTATATGTATGTGCATGTATGTCTACTTATGTGTATGTGTGTATGTTTATCGCTGCGCTGTTCAATTTGTTTGTCCTCCATTGAATCGAGACCGCAGTGTGAACCTTCTTCTCGCATGCAAATAAGTGACAAATCAACTAAAGCAAAGTTCAATTGAATTTGTTCAAATATTGTTCATTTAAAATACATATGCACATACATATGCATGTAGGATACAAATGCATATGAAAATATAAAACAGCGTATCATCAAAAAAAATAAATAAAAAATAAAAAATAAAAAAAATAAAAAATAAATAAAAATCGAAAATCGCTGTCAGATGTAATAACCAATTTATAACATTTTATAACCCAAATTCAAATTGTATGATAACAAAAATATAACCATTTTATAACCCAAACTCAAATTTTATTTCAATATGAGT
>NW_017536219.1:302904-311756 GCF_001853355.1 Bactrocera latifrons | reverse complement strand
CTCAGTTCCATCAACTAACTGTTAAATATCTGTATTCTATGGGACTAAATTAGACTTGCTATGTTAGTTTATAACTTCTTTATATTTTTCCACTGTACCTCTGTACCTGGGTAGCTGTTGTTCTTTTGTCCATCTTTCTCTCTTTTCCTTATAGGAACCTCTTTCACTGGGGGTGCTTTCGTCCAACTATATCTTTTTTTAGGCACCTCTTTCTCTTGTGGTGTTTTCGTCTAACTCTCTCTCTCTCTTAATGACTTCATGACTTCATTACCAAGTGCTTTTTTTTTATTTATAGTTCCGGATTTTGTTTTCAGTTCTAAGAAGTTTTAAGTTTTATAGTGAGACTCCCTTTACTTAAACTTTAAAACCTTGAGTATTTTACCTCTTTCTCGGTTTCTTGAGAATTATAAGTATTGTTGTTGTTATTGTCGCGRCAGAATTCTGCCAAATAAAAAGTCCGATTCCGTTCCGGCAATGTAAAACCGACTGTCGTGGGAACAAGTGTTGTCGATTCTAATGCCTAATATACAAATAGGTACACGTACTACTTTTAGCACTCAAGATCTGGAATGATCTAATCGAGAACTCCAATAATAAAAGAGAACTCGCGTTCAAGGCAATCCTGAGTGTGAACAGAACAGTTCCGGGTTGAAAKCCGTTAAGAGGAATTCTCAATATAAGTTATATTACAACAACTAAAACTATATATTTTCAAAGGATCTAACGGGTTTCTATTAAAAAAAARTAATCAAAATTATGTTGAGCGATAAAAACTCTACTGCTTGGGTCATTGGTAATGATAAAAATAAATCAGAAATGTTGCTAAATGAGACTTACCAGATCTGTTGTTGGATTAAGGGTTGAGGATCCTCGACGAGCCTTAGAAATATTTTTTTATCTAGATGGCCCAGAACAAGTTGGTGGACATCGCAGAGATCTGAGAAGAAAAATAAGAACGTAGTTATATCTTATTTCAGCTGGATTTTGATCTGCCTAGAAAATACTTGTAATGGCAAAATGGTGTAAGAATTAGGCTCTAGATTATAATAACATCTATAAAGAACTAATTAAAAAAAGATCTAATGGAACCATTTTCCATATAATTAAAAATACTATCACTAATGGACTTTTCCTGGACCTCTTTTTACGTCTAAAAACCAACGTAACCCTCAGAGAATCATTCTAGACACGCCTATGTTGGCACATACCATATTTAAAGTAATAAAGTTATCACTTGTATTATTAATATTGTTGTTTTTGTTTCACATTAGCAAAATTGAGCACAAAGTGTCTGCCTGACACTGAGGCAAGTCCACACAGCCGGCCGCCGAGACGTAGACGAACAGCGAACCAAACAGCTGAGCACGTTGTCGCACTTGTGGCTGTGGCTATTAGGCTGCTAGCAACAACAAAACCAACAACAACAACCGATTCATGTGGACTGTTGCTATGCGATTCTATTGCGATTGCACGCATTTGGTAGTTGCCATATTCTGCGAGCGCCCACTTGATTAGCGCACATTCCTAAGAACATGCTTGTACATATATGGGTACTCTACACCCATTTATATGTGTGTGYATGTGGTTTGTTCGTTTATTTATTATTGTCTGCAAATTTATTTCTTTGGTTTTACTGCACTTGGTTGTTGTTGCTGTCACATGTTATTGCCACATAATTTATTAGTTGCATTAATTGATGCCACATTAATGAGTTTGAGCTTGAGCGCCGGGCGCTGGGTCAAGCGCCTATTAGTATGCAGGCATATTTACATACACATGCAGCTATGTGGATATCGAGGGTTGAATCGCTGTGTTCTGTTTCAAAGTATTATTCGCTACTTTAATTGGTGGCACACTTTTTCTCTCGATTTAACTTGTTTCGGTTGCTGMAAATCTCCACTCGCTTGCAAATACTTTCAGCTGATTCTGGTTAGAAGAGGAGTTTCTCGGTTCATAAGTCGTGTTATTCAGTCATAGATTTACTATAGATCCAACTTAACACACTTAATGCAACAACGTACAATACCAAACGAAGTTTAAGACAATCATGCGACTTCTTCAATCTAATACTGGAGAAAATAGTACGAGCTGCAGACCTAAAAAGAGAAGGTACAATATTCTATAAGAGTGTACAGCTGTTGGCATACGCCGAAGATATTGATATCATTGGCCTCAACGACCGTTAGTTCTGCTTTTTCCAGAATAGATTAGGAAACGAGGGCAAGGTGAAGTATCTCCTGTCATTAAACAAATCGTCATCGCTCTCGCGACTTGGCTCTCACATCGCTGTTGACATTCATAACTCCGAAGTCGGAGATGATTTCGCCTATCTTGGAACCAGAATTAACACCAACAACAAATACTCGGAACCTACTTGAGAAATATTAATAGAAAAAGTCGAAATTTAAAGCTGTCTAGACACCACCTGGCCGTACGAATATGAATAACTCTATAGTCCCTCTAGCTTTGCGTGTCTAGACAGTATGCCCACGACATCTAACGGCCGAAACTTCTTTGGAAAGCTCCCGAAAAAGAGTAGTAAGCCCAAACTGTGTAGCTTAGCTCTAAAATATTTGTATAGAAGTTCAGTAAGGGTTGACTCCATATTGCACTTTCGCTCCAAAAGAAACTTCCAGAGTACTAGAGTAAATGTAATAATTCGGTTAACGGAAGTATATCCCAACCTCTTAACATAAAAGTGTAACAGCGAATCATTTCAGATGAAAAGCGAGTTTCCGCATCTAGGCAAAATCAAAGTGTTTGTTGGTATTATCCAAACATCGCCGAAGAGCTCATCTCATCTCATCACTCGATCGAGGTCGGTAGTTTTGCTGAGGGGTTTTCTCTATAGCGTTCCTAAGCAATCGTCATCGCTGTTTTTGCTAAAAATGTTCCTCTGTAATGTTCCAGAGAGGAGTCCACATCCCTATTCGTCATCGTTCATGTTTCCGCTCCATACAGCAGGCCGAGTATTTTGACTGACTTAAAGAGCGTTTGTTCGGTTTTGCGAAAAAGGGCTCTATATTTCTGGGCTAAGGTCATGATAGCTCCTGTTACAAGAGAAATTCTTCCATTGGTCTCGCGGCTGATGTTGTTATTGGTATTTATGCTAGATCCTATATAGACGGAGTCTATCACTATTTCGAAGCTACTTGTGATCTCCCAATATTTCACATAACTTTAATAATACATGATCTAAAAGCTTTCCAAACATTTAAAAGAACCGAAAGTTCAAGTGTAAAAAACAATAAAAAAAATTGGGAATTTTTTCTTTTTATTGGGAATTTTTTCTTTTTATTGTCGCTCATCGCTACCCTTATCTAGCGAGCTAGCTAATTTTACACACTTGTGCTAATTAAATTTTAACCACTTCTTTCATCAGCATCCAGGAAGCGTTAAAAAATCGCATAAAACGCAGCACTGCCATTGAAACCATAAATAAATATTTCAAAATTATCATGGAAAATTGCTCATTTGTCGTTCATGAAAGGCAATTATTGCGCAAAACGCACGAGCGCGCAGAATGCGTAGGCACGAGACGCCCACACATGATCACACATACACACATACACACACATGTATCGAAAGCATTTCCGTTTCCGCACTTTCTACGCATGCGCGCATAGCAGCAACACGAGCCTGGCAAGCCGAGCACATGCAGCGCATGACGTCGCACAGCAGCAATGTCGCGATGGTGTAATAAAATTCAAATGCTGAAGCACAAGCGCTTATAATTTTTTCAATTTATTTTATTTTATTTTTACTATGATTTT
Source organism: Bactrocera latifrons (assembly GCF_001853355.1). NCBI lineage: Eukaryota > Metazoa > Arthropoda > Insecta > Diptera > Tephritidae > Bactrocera > Bactrocera latifrons. The sequence goes on along the minus strand of NW_017536219.1, from coordinate 307,983 downwards.
ATGGCATTCCGACCGCCTCCGTGTGAAATGTCTGTCGCTAATTGCTCATGCTGCTGCTTGCTGTTCTTGATGGATTTTAATGTTGCCCGTGTGTCACTTGGTTTTTATTGCCCTGCTTATGCTCTTCACAGTTTTTGCTACGCGCTAGTCGCTAGAGGCTGGCTGCCACTCTGACTGCCTGTGGTCAGAGTCTAAATTTAAATTATTATGAGTCTTGGAACTGTGTGTTGGTCCAATTGCTGGCGCGTCAATTTGTCTGCACTAAACGCGCCGCACATAGCACATGGCATAGTTGTAGGCGTATGGGCGGCGCAAGCGTGTTACGACCCCGGCAACAGCCACCGACGACGACTGTAATAATTGGTGTGTGTTTTTGTGGTGGTGGTGATTGTGAGTATGTGGCAGATTCATATTATTASACATACTTATATATATTTTATAAGAGACTAGTCTGCAACTAGTTTAATAATAATCAGTTAAAATATCACTTTCTTAGAATTTCTTTCGCAAATACAAAAATCGTTAGATTTTAAGGTCAATATGACTTAGTGTTATTTGTGGTGGATTAAAAAACGTCTTGATATAGTCTCGTTCGCATATCAATCCATAAAACAATATACTAAGTAAATTGAGCTAACTCTATAGAATTGTAGACAGTTACTCCTTGCAAACCCACAAGTTGGTGCAGCAGCCGTACACTTTTCGAAAACTGAATTGAGCTCGATAAGCGTCACAAAGAGTTCTTTTTCATAAGACTTAAAACACACAGACGATAAAAGATATCACTCAAGCTTTAAACCACTAAAGAACTCGTACGAGAAATATTCTCCCATGATGCAGCTTCCTTACCAAAAATTTTTGAATAAATTACTGAGCACGGGAAACATACTAATCTGAGTATTTTTACAGCAAATCATTGAGAATATTGAGCTTATCCAGTGCATTGATACGGATTGCTACTGACCAATCGGCCTCCTGAGCGTACTATTCGCAACACCATCAACCATCTTGAGGCCCAGCACTCATAATTGGATAATATTCGACTTCGAATAGACCACGTCCAGCACACAGTGAAGAAAATATAGCAGCCATAGCTGAGAGTGTGCACGAAGATCATGGAGAGTCGATTCGGCGCCGTTAACAGCAATTTGTATTGACATATGGAACGACTTCGCGCATTCTTCGCCGAGATCTTGAATTGAAAGCGTAGAAAATGCATCTTACACAAGTACTATAGCTGCTCAAACTACACAAGCGATATTTCTTCGTTCTATGGCCTCTTGAAAAGTTCCAAGAAGATTCGATATTTTCGAGCCAGTTCTTTTTCGGCGATGAGAGTCTGCCTCAATGAGTATGTAAGCAAGAAAAATTGCCGCATTCGGAATGAAGAGCAACCTGAGAAGATTCAAGAGATGCTATTTTATCCAGAAAATATAATATAACAGTTTGGTATGGTTTGTGGGCCAGTACAATCCTCGCTTCATATTTATTCATGATAACCAATTATTCCATGCCTGAAATTGTAGCTCGTGATCTCGGCGACATTTGGTTTGAAGAAGATATAGTCACTTCCCATAAATCACATCAATCGAGGGATTTATTGAGAAAACACTTCGGTGAGCAGATAATTTCAYGTTTTGGGCCGGTCGMTTGGCCACCAAGATCGTGTGATATSACACCGTTAGASTTTTYCTTGTGGTGATATGTAAAGTSTATAGTCTATGCGAACAATCCCGCTTTGATTCAGGCCTTTGAGCAGACATAAGGTCTACAAATAAATATTCAGAAAACTGAAAAATATTCAACCAGCATGAGCAATCAAAATCGCTTGAAGAGTTTTGCTGCCAAAAGGGAGACTTGAGTTAAATTGTCAAAAGGTGAATCTGAGGCATAATTAACGCGATATAAGAACACTTTTGCAATAAAAACAACAATAATAACACTTCGTAAAAGTAATTCGTCATATTAAATAAGAATAAAACCACAAAGTTCTTTCTTCGAACTTATTAATCACAAACCGTTTTATTAATTTTTTTAAAACATGAGTCCGAACTACATAAATACATTATATATGTACATATATTTGCAACTACACACACACACACACACAGTAGCAACTCTAAAGTCGTCTTTATGTCTGGCCGAGCAATGCTCGAATTAAAGATAAATGTGAGATCACACACACATATATACATATATATCACATATATTACAAGACAGTAATGCCAAAAATATGTGTGTGCCTATGTACGTAGTATGTGCGAAGCACACAAGCTGATTCCTTCATTCATGCCACATAACCTCCTCCGAGCACATCTGTTGAGTTTTTTTTTTCTTTGCTCTGCTTCATTTTTCTTCCACTAATTACGCATTTTTTTTTTCGAACATTGTTTCAACTAGCCACATTCGAGTACTCGCATCGAGGCGCAAATGAACAAGTCAATTAATTTAAAGCTTGTGTACTTGGCGCAGAGTGCCACGCATCGATACCAACACCAACATGACACTTCATTAGACAGCGACACTGCGGCGCGGCGTTGAGAATTTTACGACAAATACACACACACACATATATATACATATGTTTTACTTGTGTGTGTGTGCTTTTTTGTCAGGCAGCCATTTGAGCATTCAACCAGTTCACCAGTCAACCAACCATTCATGCAGACCAGACGGCAGCAGGYAAACTACGCGCACTTCGAGTGCCACGAACGGTTTTAATTAATAAATCAACGCGACATTTGCACTCTTCATACACAGACGCACATGCGCCGGCACATATTCACACATACATACGCACATTGAAACACAAGTCATTGGTATTCTTGAAGAAATGTTTGGCAGGGTTTAGAGATTTCCAGACCGGCGCATACTTTTGCAGAACCGCAGGTGGTGATCTAGTAACCGATGCTCAGAACATACTAAAATTATGGAAGGAACACTTCTCTAGCCTGCTGAATGACAGTGAAAGCATAACACCAGGAAACGTCGAATCCGATTCCATTATCGATGACGATGTAGCAGCCGTGCCATTGTCTGACCATGAAGAAGTTCGAATAGCAATTAACCGTCTGAAGAACAACAAAGCGGTAGGAGCCGATGGATTACCGGCCGAGCTATTCAAACACGGCGGCGAAGAACTGATAAGGTGCATACATCAGCTGCTTTGCAGAATATGGTCGGACAAAATCATGCCCCATGATTGGAATTTAAGTATGCTCTGCCCAATCCACAAAAAGGGAGAAAACCTGCGTCAACTACCGTGGGAAAAGCCTCCTCAGCTTCACATATAAGGTTCTATTGAGCGTATTGTGTGAATGATTAAAGCCCATCGTCAACAAACTGGTTGCTCCGACAGGATCGGGAAGGTCCTCTGCGAGATGATCGACATAACAAAACATCATATGACTATGTCAAATGAATTTTAAAAGGTATAACGGGACGAAACTGCGGTAATCTTTCGTTTAAATTCATATTTATAATTTGCTTTTGCAGACAAATTGAATAAATTAGGGATTTCATAGCTTTTTAGCTATTTTTGTAAAGCTGACTAATTATTATGACGACAGTTTCGAGGACTAAAACACAATGGAAGCTATGACAATGTTGGCAGATATTCTAGGATTAGTAGTGAAGAACCTTTACATATTTAGATGAGATCGTGATGATATATACATATATACATACATATGTACATATGAATGAGCATACTGAATTAAAATGTCTAGGAAAACCTTTTTGGTTGATAAATGTCACAGCCACTTGACAGAGCCAAGGCCGCCAACGAGATATACAATTCATGCATTCATATTTAAATTTTTAAATTATCTTTGAAAGCCATGAACTAATTGAATTTCAAAGAAATATAAAATAAAAATATGTATATACATATCTACATACATGTATCTGTATCTCTCTCCTCCCATATATTACTGTTATAAGCATAATTTAGACGAGCTAATTTGCAAGTGCAAGAATGCTGTGTTTATAGTGGGAATTTGCCACTCGATCAAGTGTCAGATGTACACAAATATATATATTATATATATATATATATATATATGTATATAGTATAGTATACATATAGTATATATTTGTATATGAAAACTGATTGTTATTGTTGTAACTATTGCCATTTGTGCACATATAATCATGGCAGTACATATGTCTATCGCATAACAACAATAAATCATAATAAATATAACTAATTATTACTTGCGAAAAAGAACACACAACAACAACAATACCAACAATATTTAATTGTGCATACCCACACACACACACAATGCATAATCAAACAGTAGCAACAATGCATGTGGATTGAGCAATTACAAAAAAATACGAAAAGTAAAACAAAAAACAACTACAAGCATAGCATTGTGGTGGCAGTAGTAATGTTGTTGTTGTTGTTATTTTTCTAGTGCTACTGTTTGTTGTGGGCAGTGGAAAATAACGCCAGGCGGCAGCTTTGAAAGCCAGCTGAAAAACAGTAAACAAATCGCAACAAACACAAACTAATGCAACAACAACACTAAACAAATGTCACACATATATTATACACGTTGCTTACAAGTGTAACAAAGAAATAATAACAACAACAATAGCAAAAATTAGAGTTAAACACATTATTCTTTGAAATTAAATATAAATGATTAAGCGTATACATATGTAAAAAAACAACAACAACAACAATTTGTTGCTAGTATTATTTACAATCGCAAAGATGTACAACGCTTTAGCAGTTTCCAACTAATTGTTGTTTTTATTGCTATTATTGTTGTCGTCGTCGTTTGGTTGTTACTATTTTTGTACATTATATTTTGCTAGTGTACATATTGTTATTGTTGTTGCAAATTTATTTATAGAATTTCTAGCCCACAGCTGTCGCATTGTTGTTTTTTACAACAATCAATTGCACATACGCTTATGACAGACAACTTATACACTTTAGTGGTGTGTGTGTATGTGTTTGTATGTTTTTGTACATTTGCAACAAATGTAGTCTAAGTTAAACTTGTTGTTGCATTATCGTTTAGTGTTTATTCGCTTATTGTAAATTTCAATTACTCTAGCTACATT
>NW_017536219.1:300685-302369 GCF_001853355.1 Bactrocera latifrons | reverse complement strand
AAATTTTTAGAAAAATATAAGTTTTCTTAATACTACCAACTGTTTTTATAACAAAACTAAGCTTCATATGAGTGCCATATATGTAAATTATATTAAACAATTTACTTTTAGAACACAAAATCGCACAAATTCCCCCCCCCCCCACAAGTTCATTAACAAATTCGAGTTTAATCAACACGCTCTGCTACAACGAGCAAAATAGGCGCTTATTTATGTAAATATTAATTTTTCTATGATAAAAAGCAAATTACATGATTTCCTACAACAAAGCAACAACTAAAGTAAAAGCGCAAAATCTTCGCTGCTAACAAGTGTATAGAAGTGTAACACAAAGCGATTAACGAGAAGCGACAAATACACAATCTTATGAATTATTAAAAAAAACCTAATTCGTGATAATTTTGCGCGATAGCAGACATGCAAGCGCTAAAAGTCATTCACGCCAGCTTGCGATGAGTGCCAGCTTACACACACACATACACAGAATTCCATAGAATTCAGTGCCATTCAAATGTTACTCATACGCCTAGGCGTACTCAGTTCATGTGGGAGCTAAGGCAATACCGTGTTTTCCCCTTGCTTGTTGTGCTTTGTTGTGGTATGCTATTTTAAAAATAGCTACAAAAGTTAATTATACGATTATTTAATAATTAAGCGTTACTATTTGCATACAAGTAATAAAAAGTGCTTTGTTGTAGTTTGTAGTGGGGAAAAAAATATTTTTTTTTTTTCGTAAAAAGCGTAGAAATAAAAATAAATTTTTGCATGACTTATAGTCTTAATTAATATCATTTAAATGCCGGAAATAGCTGAAACTGGCAACTGTCATATGACTCATCAAGCGTTTTGTGTTATCAATGCTTTAAAAAGTTGTGGTTTTATAAAGAAATTTACGATATACGATATTTATTTTTTATTTTTGAAGCAAAAACAGTTTAACCTTTGAAAATTTCGGTCATGTTTGATATTCGTAAAATATTTGAACTTAAAAAACATTAATTTCATTTGGAAATTGGCTCATTTTCACATATAAGAAATACAATTAATTCACCACAATTTGATATGGTGAATTTTATTTACTTATTGCCTACATTTAGGAATCTGAAGTATGAGCTGTCAATTAATTACAAATTATATTGACTTCTAAAATAAGTTAGATTATATAATGCGTATAGCTGTAAAGTCATACATAGACCAACTGGCTCTTACAAAAAAATGATAAATTGTAAAATGAAAATTAAAAAAATTCAAATAATTTGAAATAAAAAAATAATTAATTAAGAAATTAAACAAAATATTGATATAAAACTAGAACATTAAATGGCAAATATGTATGTATGTAACTAGGCCAAGGTGGCAATTCATAAAAATTAATATAAAAATCAAAAAGAAAAAATAACAAAATACGACGTAACCAAAACTATACCGCAAACCACAACAAAGAAAATATCACTTTCAATAGTGTAAATGATATTACAACACTTGGCGCTTGCGAAGTAACAATTCACGATAATTTTTTTTAATCGCTGTAAAATTGATCGCTTTCGCTTCAACTAAGCAAACTGGAGATAATTTTTTTTGCAAATTTTTTTTTTAAACATCAATTTTATTATTTAAATTTAGAAAAAAAAAATTAAATTCTTTAATCTTAATTGCTGCAAAAACAATTAAGCAAACTGAAAAT
>NW_017536219.1:287303-300450 GCF_001853355.1 Bactrocera latifrons | reverse complement strand
AGTTTTAATTATAAACATATATATATACTATTATATACCACAAGGAGTCTTTCAAATTATACAGGACAGGACAGTGTGGAAAATTTGAATTTATTGAGATGAATTTAGCGCCCCCTGGTAACGCCATCTATATGTCGACTGATGCGTTAGAATCAGTTATCTTTATCGATTGAGCAAAGTACCAACATTAAATTTTGTTTTAAAATTGATAAAACTTTTACCGAAACGTTAAATTGATGTAACAAGTTTATGGTAATGATTGCCTATCCCGTAGTAGATTACACGAGCGGTTTCAACGTTTTCAAAGTGGTCGGGAGGACATAAATGCCGATCAACATGTGGGCCAATCGAAATCAGTGATCACCGGAAATTCTATCGAAAATGTGCGTGAATTCATCAAAAAGTCGAAATCATCATTGAAATTCATGGAAATGGAATTGAACAACTCCAAAACATCGGTTTAGCGCATTTTGACCGAACATTTGGGCTTACGAAAGGTGTGTGCACGGTTTGTTCCGCACAAATTGACTGAATCCAGCATTCGAAGGACATCATTAAAGAGTTTATTTGACCAAAAATCACATTTTAACCATTAACCACTCCCCGTAATCACCTGATATAGCACCATGCGACTTCTTCCTGTCGGCGAAATGCATTTGTGCATGAAAGGAAAGCGTTATGAAAACGTAGAGGCCATTCAAAAGGCTTGCATTGGCATACTGGCGGCAGTATTGAAGCAGAAGGAGACTATTTTGAATAAAATAAATTGATTTTGCCGAAAAAATCATTTATTCTGTTTTTTTTTTTACTTTGGAACGCACTTTGTACATATATTTACTTAGGCTGTGGGTGAAAAAAAATTTGTTTTCCTTGTTTGGTACTCTGAAAAATGGGAATGGATATTTTTTCAAATAGTTTGAAGCATAATTTGAATGGATAGGAATTTCTCTTTGCTCTCTTTTTTTGCATTTCTTTCGAGTGATAGTTTCGGAGATACAGCCTTGACAGCTGGTGCGCTCGATAAATGAAAAAAATATTTGAAAAGGGCTGTTTTTACCCGAGAAAATCTCTTAAGCAAAATCATTTAGTAGGAACTAGAGATCAGTTCTCGTTTTCTTCCAAACATTTGGTTCAGTCAAGACTAATTTTTTTAAATCAAGATTTCATACCCAAATATTAAGACACTTTTAAACAGCGCCACTTTAATAAATCTTTAAAAGTCGAACGCTCAGTATTATCTCACAAAACTTACCCGTAATCTCCACCATATTGTATTTTTCTTTCCGAAAACTGTTTTGTAATCTTAAGGCTGTAAGAGTTACATCTTGAAGATCTGAGCTTGATTCCAAAAATATGGCGAAATCTCTCTTCGTCCAGTAAGAGAAATACAAAAACTTCGGTTTCTACAAAGCCAGTATAGCATAAATACAGCATTAACTCCTTACATTACCACGTCGACACTGTCAATGCGGACTTGAATGTTTAGTCAAATAAATTTCGAAAATATTTTGTCAGTGCCGTCTTTTAAACCCGAATCTCTTGATAACTTTTAAACAGCTACTGATCATTTTCATATATCCACTAAATTCAGCGCAAGAGGGGATTGTTATAGCCGGTTTCAAGCCCCTTTTAGAAAAGTTGTGATGTCGTGGATGTCTTGACATTTATGAGCCCTTATCATCGAGTAGAAATAGCATATTGCTCTCGCTTTTTCTAGATGCTATGACGCCTTCTCCACATGTTCTATACATAACTTTTTTTGTGAACTCAGTCAGTCCCACTCGAGGTACATGTTTGCTGTATAGATACATGGCGCTATGTAAAGGCATTTATCAAAAGGTGAAGACTTTTTATTAAAGCCGATCGTTCAGTGCAAAATATTTATATCGTTCGACCTCCATCCAAGCTTAAGCTTGAATCGAGTGACTTTGTATTTGAAGCGAGACAATTTTGCTCAGTGTATTCAGGGCAAATGATTTAAATAAAATCGTCAATAATAGCGCTAAACTTGTTGCTGCTGTCTGCGGCACCATCGCCGATATTGCGTTGACGCTGCCAATGCCGTTGGTTCGCTCGCATGTTCAGTTGCTGTTCACCTTTTCTGCGCTTGCTATGCGTTGAAGCCTGTTGCTCACAGCGGCAGCTGCTGCCAGTGCGCTGTTGATATTGCTGTTGTCGCCTGGTTTGTTGCTCTGACTCGCACCAACAACAACAACGACATTTGCGTTTACAACAGCAATGCGGCGACTTTGCTGTCGTGGTTAAACAAATGAGCTTCGGCGTTGCGTTGCGTTGCGGCTGTCGTCGTCGTTGATGGTGTTGGCATCGTCTCGCAGCTGAAACCAAATACCAAACAGCGCTGAACGGCATTTGACGGCTGGCGTAGCGCTGGTCGTTGCGAACTGGGGCTGGACCAAGTTTAGTAGCAAAACAAAGCACGAAGTGTATGAGACTGCGGCGCTCGAGCTCGAGTCAAGTTTAAAACGTATGCGCTTGCAGCTGAAAGCGAACGAAATAAAATAATCCAATACGATAAAATACAACAAATAACAACAAATACTAAAAGTAAATATTTGTATTGTAACAAAAAAATAAATTACAACAACAAAAAGTGTTCGGTCTAAAGTGAAAAAGTGAGTGCGTGCGCGGAGTAGCATTTTGATGTGGCCAAACGTAGCGCCCGATTAAATCACTGTAGCGTAACGTAACGTAACCAACGGCCAATCGATCGATCAATACGAGACGGACATACGGAGCCATGGCTAGCTGCGAAGAAAGTACGGCCGAATAGTTGACGACGCGCGACAAGCGAGTTAAAAATTATGAACGCGGAAGATTTCGGTGGAAATTGAAGAAAAGTTGATATATATATGTATGTATTTGAGCACATATATACAAAAAAATATATATAATATAAAACGACGTGTATGCAAATATTCATGTATAAAAGTTGTGAAACAATTCAGATAAAAATGTAAAATAAAACAAAATAATATAATTCAAGTTCAAAACCAGAACAAAATTAATTAATTATTGAAAAAAAAAAATTAAATGAAAATAAAAAAAAGTTTAAAATATAAGTCATGATTTTTTATAATCTTATAGTGAGAGCTGGAAATTTTAATTAAAAAAAGGTTATAAAAAAATAAATAAAACTTTAATTAAAAAATCTCTAAAAATTTTATAATTTTTTTTTTTTTAATTTTACAAACTTTTATTTCCCGAGAAATTGCGCATTTATTGCCATTCCTACCATGTTTTCAAAGTTTTCTAACCAAAGAGTGTGCGAAAAAAAAAAWAGTTTTTAACAAAAAAAAAAAAATTTAAAAATAAAAAAATTAAATTGGATCACCGAAAAGTGAAAAAAATGTAGGCAAAACTGCTCTCACTCGGCAGCTAAAATGCGCTACTGAAGCATAATACAATAATTAAATTAAGGCATTAATTAAAAAAAAGCTGTTTTTCCGCTTTGTGCGCAAGTGTCATGCAAGTAATATAACGCATATGCATGTGTGCGTGCGTGTGTGAGTAAAAATGCCTGTCAGTGTATGTGTGTGCCGTTGAACGGACAAGGCAAACCAACTTCAGCAACTTGTAGTCAAAGCCTGAAGCATTTCAAACAAAGCAGCAAAGAAACACGACAAAGCACACACACACATGCAGACACACAGGCTCACACACTGCTTTGTGTGGTGTCTTCAAAAACGCCAAAAATTCCAAACAAAAATATATCTAAGAAATCCACAAATGTTTTGTGTTGAACGCTGATGTTGTTGAAATGCTAATAACAGCCGAGTCGCGCAAATTAAAACAGCTACGGACAGCAGTAGCAGCAACAATAACAACCACACTAGTGCTTAAAACATATATTATAAACAAGAACAACAATAATAATCAATAGCAATAAATATCATGAATATCTTCAACTTGTTTGTATATATGTTTTCTATTGCTTTTTTGTTTGGTTTTGCTTTGTTGTCGTTTTTACAGTGTCGCCATATTTTGTTATTGTTTTTAGTGCGCAACAATGTTTTTTTTATCTTTTTTGTGCAATAATTTTTATACTATTGCAACATGTTGATGTAGAGTATAAAAGTGTTGTTCACGTAATGGTTGTATACTGAAAATTTTGAAAAAGTGGGCGTGGTCACGCCTTTTACTACGTTTACTGTGCATATCTTCTAGACCACTACAGTAGAAGAACCAAGTTCGCAAATATTATAAGAACTGCTCTCGACAGTGTGAAAATGGATGAAATCGGAAGATAACCTCACTGACTCCCCACAAAAAAAAAAAAAACTTGAAGCGCGATAAATCGATAACTACGTCAGAGACATTAGATTTTACCCCGGAGATGGGCTTTGTAAGAAACGGGGTCAAAAATTTGACAATGGGCGTGGCGCCGCCCACGTTTAGGGACCTATCCTAGCGGTTTCAACTAAATTTTGTATATTAAATTCCTATTTCACAGTACAAAAATAGTCAAAATTGGACTGCACGACCACGCCTACCTCCCATGTCACACAATTTGCAATTTCATTTGATTCTTTCGCCCTCCAGTATACAAATCAAGAAGAGATTAATATAACGGGATACAACTTTGCATGAGCAATCGTTTTCGAGATATTAGCTTATGACCAAAAATTTTCCAAAGCTGTTCAAGCCTCTAGATACCGAATGTGTGGACCTCAGTATCTATTGTTGACTTTTGACCGAAAATAACGGTCTTGCGAGATCTATATGTAATTGAAACTAACCTAACTCAAAAATTTTCGAACTTCCAGGTGACTTAATACCGCATATATCGGTCAACATGTGAGTTATTTGAAGTCTTTCTAACTCGAAGTTTTGTTTGTGGATTATGGTGTTTGGTCGCACTCGAACTTAGCGCTTCCTTATTTGTTCTTGAAAAAATTGTATCTACTTTGTGTCAGTGTGACGGTGGCGTCAACTACGCAACGGAATGTGAATTTGAGAGCGATTGGCGCGGTAAGGGTGCCTTGTAGACCGGTTGGAGGCGATCTAAAATGTCGGAAAACAAACTCTTCAAATCTCACACAAATTGTCCTCATATTACGTTTGTTATTACTCAATTATAATTAATAGACAAATTTACTTCTTTATAGACAAATTTACCGAATTGAAATTAAGTGGCTATATAAAGCTCAGACCCAAGTGTATTCGGACAAAACTATTTTGATGAATACTTATAAAGATTCTCTCACAATCACAATCTTTGCCGAATTTCGTGAAGCTAACTTTTTCAAGTAAGAAAGTTTTTCACTCACCGATCGTTCTTCCGATCGTTTAGTTTGTATAACAGCTATATGCCGTTGCAACTATAATGATCCGATCTAAACAGTTTCTTCGTATATTATATCACAGTCTTCGGAAATAACAGTGCCAAGTATCGTGAAGCTATCTCGTCAAATGAAAAGATTGTCCATTCAAAGACTTGAATTTGATCGAACAGTGTACACGGCAGCTATTTGCTGTAGTTGTCCGATCGGAAATATTTCTTCGGAGATTGTGGCGACACAAATGCGTAACTTCTTGCAAAATTTCAGGTCATTATCTAAAAAACGGATGCTCGACCTGCAGTTGAAGAGGAACTTTGCTTTTTAGCTCTGGTCCCACAAATTATAAAAATATCGATGTGGAAATTTTTTTTTAACATTTAAAGATCAATTTTCTTTTTTTAGAGTAGTACTAGGTAATTAAAACGTCGACCTGAAATTTCTATTTTGTTTCTTTGAAAGCCAAGGTGAAGGTGTTTCTAAAGCACGCTGAGATGCCGTCTCTGAATAATTAATGCTAATTTACAGTTGATCCCAAACTGGAATTTTCGTATTCTAGTCACTGCCAAGTGATCAGTTAATTTATAACATGAACGTTGTTCGATCAGCAGAAGAGAAATTTAGAAGCTTTGTAAACTTTAGAATTCAATGTTGACATCTCATCAGATTACTAATATTCTGATAGGAAAATTATGAGATTAACAATCATGTGCTAAAGTGACGTCATTAAATTATAATTTAATATAATTTACATTGAATCTCAGACTATTGAGAGTCCAATGTTCAATAAGAAGCGTTAGTTCGTTGCTGGCATATCCGAGTGGGCTTAGTGTGGGCATAGGCAAGTCAAGTGCCAAGGGCGCAAAAGTTTTAGGGCGCCATTTTGGCTTATTTTCTTTACATATTTATACCTTGAATAGATTTTTTTTTTCATACATATACCCGAATGTAAATTGTATCTGGCCGGCTCTGTGAATAGGTATCTACTAACTGATGGATCCAGGCTCAAAATTCGACATAAAAACTTTTACACTAACGAAAATGTTTTTAAGTAATAACTTCAAAAACACAGTGTCAAAGGCTATCAGTGGCTGGTTTATAGGTGATTTCTGACTAGAAGTACTATTCTCGTCGAACAAATATTTTTTAAACAGTTTTGGCGATAACATTACTTAATTTTAGAGCCTCAGGTGTTCCTTACTTTCATTACTATTCCAATAAATGAAGCTTTATCTAAAAGCAAGACCTTGTCAAAGTTATTATTCGCAAGTCTTTTGTTGCTTACTGCACTGTTAATGCAAGCGATCTTTAAATAGCCAAGAAGTACTCGCACCTAACTACAATGTATGTCAATAGGAATGCAGTTCTTCTTCTTCCTCGACGAACACCATTTTCCTGTTTCTGTTGTTTTTACTTCTTCTTTTGTTTTGCATTTTCTTTCGTATCTCCTACGGCCTTGAACAACTTTTGCGCTCTGATTTGGAGTAGAAATTTTCCATCGCCTAAAAAAACTACAAAAACAAAAACAAAAAACAAGAAAAACAAAAGCAAGAAAACAAAAAAGACAAAAAGCAAAACAATTACAACAACAAAAAATGCAAAATCTCAAAGACAGAATTATGTGATTGCCGGTTTTGCATGAACAACTTAGCAACAGCGCAGCACAACACAAATAGCAACAACAACTAAACGGCAGCAACCAGGTGCTTATTAAAATTATTGCGTGCCTTGGAATGTTCCACGCACTGCACACTGCTGCAGCTGCCGCACGTTCACCTCTAACTGCCGCTGCGCAAAATTCAGCTTAAAAAAAGCAGCAACAACAACTTATTGCTGGCGATCAGCATATCTTTGCTCAATACTCTCGATCGCCGCTCGTCGTGTCCGTCGTTTATTAGAAAATTCCGATGAACGAGTTTTCGATTTTTACTACAACCAAATGCTGTTGCACCTCAGCATTCAAGTGGCATTGCCGTGTTGTTGCTATTGTTGACGTTGCCATGCTGTTGTTGCTGCTGTGTTTTTTGTTTTGCTGTTGTTGCAACGGCTGGCTATTGCTGTCAGCATTTTTCCAAGTTTGTTGCAACACACCGCCGCCGCTGACAATGTCGCCACACGACTGGGTGCTCCCTGCTCTTTGCCACAAGCCAAGCACCGGCCGCAATACACACACACACACTTGTTTTTTTGCTGTTGCTTTGCTGACGTCGATGATTGAGGATCGGAAAAACAAGTGCAATATTTTAATTACGAGCATAACTTGTTGCAACACTAACAACAGCAGTAGAAACGGCATTAGAAGCGCGAGCAAAAGCGCTGTGGCAACAAGCGGCTGGGGAATGTCGTCACTCGCACGCTAAAGCGTCGTGTTGAAAAGGCAAAAATTCAATAACAAAAAAAAAAAAAAAAAAAAAAAAAAAAAAAAAAAAAAAAAAAAAAAAAAAAAAAAAAAAAAAAAAAAAAAAAAAAAAAAAAAAAAAAAACGATGAATTAAAAATATTTACGAATTATGACGAAAGCAGTAAGCGAATGAAATGCAAAATAAATAATGCAAGATCTTAAACGTTACTTTGGCTCCATAAAAGCTTCAATACCCTTCATATGTGCATTGTTTATAGCATACAAGAGTACAAAAAGATCGTTTCCTAAATTTCGATCGATCGGTGTGTATGATTACTAAATTCRATAACGGTCTGATCTGAACAATGTATTCGGAAATTGTACTGTTGCCTATTTTGATAGACCACGTAAAATTCCCTGAATATWACTTATAAAATAAACAGGTTTTTTATATCAAAAGACTTGCGTTGGATCGATCAGTTGGAGCTCTGMTAAATGATCGATTTGTTGGAGAAAAGTATGTGTGCGAAATTTCAGGTCGTTATCTCAAAWACTGAGAACTACTTTGCTTTCTTCGGAAAAGCCTAACAACCAACTTCAATAAAAATTATACTCAAGTAGTCATCCCTTGTACCGAGCTCACTGACATACAAATGCAGATATTTTCGAGATGCTTAGCCAAAGTTGTTTCCTGTTTTATTGGGCTTTTTTCTACGTCGACGTGTACCAAACCTTGCGCACAACACTGCGGAGGGATGGTTCACCTACTCACTTCAACTCGACTGGCACGCTGTTGTAAACCGTGTAAGCGGTATCTACGCCAATAAAGAAGAAGAAGCGTAGCCAGAGTCTTTTCTCGACTAAAGTCAGTATGTTTCAATCAGAGATAGTACACATATCATCTTTCCTATCGTGTTCCTCATTTATTGGGTCATTCACTAAGGAATTTCGATTTTAAAGGTTTATTTTTTTATTGTGTTAAACGTTTTAAAGAAATTATATAATCTCTATTATCCACGCTCATAAAATKTTTGATCCTTGCAAGCCAAAACCAAGGTCCAAGTGGTTTTCGATRTCTTGATTTGAGGTGAAGATTGTACTAAATAAAAAATTTTGTAGTGATCGGAACAAGTAATARTCCGATGGTGCCAAGTCTGGAAAATATAGAAGATATAGTAGCACATGATCAATTCTGGTCTCTTCAACGATCATTTTGAAATGTCATAAAGATAACCTATCGGCCTTCGAAGTGGTTAGGCTGGTTCACCTTTTTAGATCATGATCTCTTCCATTTTACATTTTTGTAAACAATGCACTTTGCGTTGTCGCTCGCGTTCAAAAAGAGACTACTTGTTTGACGTTTGGTAAGCAAATCCTAGTCACTAATGCGACGAAGGATAATTTCATTCTGGAAAAACATGAGAAACTCATATGTCAAGCTACGAAACTAATCCTCGTTTCATGTACTTKGGAACAGTCGGGTTAGACAAATTGAATATTTCAATAATCTATCGAATTGGTATTCGACGATTTGCATGGATCAACCATTTYATTTTATTCACAACGACATCAAGAGACCTTCCCAGTGTTGGTACGCCCTTAAGATCGAATTTGATGGAACGAAATCAAATGAAATTACTTAGTGAATAACACAATATATGTACTCGCTTCAAAAGCAGATAATTACCCGGTTCTTCAACAAGATCAAGGWCTATCGGAGAAATGTGTGACGAAAACCAAAACCAGATATACCATTTTTATTACCCGATTTCTAGACTGCAGAAATTATTATGTCTCTTACTTAAAATTAAAAACTCAGCTCCTAAAATCGATTTAAAGCCTTGTATAAGCTTAATGATATGCCTCGGCAAGATAGACTCGCTAAATGTCAAACATTAGGGCAGCTCTCCATATAGGCTCAAATGATCTTGTTGATTTTTAAGTGGGTTTCCGAAATATTGACTGTAAGGTTACAGTTCGAAGGATCAGAAAGCACCAATAGGCGAACATGAGCTAAGATGAAGTATTATCAACCTGATTCAATGTTTTTCTGTTTCGAAGGGGGAATCTTTCATAGATACCGTCAGTCGTGGACATCAAGCAAGACCATATTTATCAAATTCAACCCTTGCTCACACTTATGGGATATAATTTATCGGCACACATTTATGGTATTTTCAGCATCCTGTAGATCCCTGGATTTTATCAGAAACTGACTCAGAAGTATGTGTACTCTTGCTTCTATAAAGGTCTGATATTACTCGAAAATATATAAAAAATCTTTTTGAAGTTGTTTTGGAAAAAAGCTCGCCCTTCGTGTGCTTGTATATAGTCTGGCAAAACTGCGTTTATACTAAATTCAAGCATATACGAAAATCTTCAAGTATACACATTATTATGTGCTGTTGTGTGTGTGCCGGTATGAAAGCATTTGTAATACTTAACTTTTTTTTTAGAGAACAGCAATCACTTTGCTTAGTTACAGTTGTTGATAAATAAATATGAGACGCTTTGACAGCGCTGTCAATGCCGCCTTCAAGAATATAAACAAACCAAGTGCAAAAGTGTAAGAGTTGTGAGCGTATGCGAATCTAGCTTAAGTTGTAAATAAGAGAGCGCACTCGGCAACTAAGATGTGTAGCAAAATTAAAAAATAATAAAAATGAAAAAAAATAAAAATAAAAATGTATAGTGTATGTATGTAGTGATAAGAAGAATAACACGAAGTAATGAAGCCAAGAAGGCTGTTTCAACAACAATAATTTGCAAATAAAATATATATAAATTACGAAAACTAAAAACAAGCATAACCGTGTTCGATTCGTCACTTCTCTATACACTAAGTTTGAGCGCTGCTCTCTTGTTAACAAGCAACAACGAATATTATTACTTAAGCTCAATACAATATAGTTGATATGTGGATGCCTCATTAGAGTGGTAGYTACTTGGTATTAGTAATAATTGAAATTATATAAGTCGTTTGTGAGATGTGCCACTCTGTTAAGATCACTGAATTTATCCCAGTCGTTTCTTATACTCGCTAAGGTTTGACTAATCATAGAGAGTTTCAATTTCGGTTTGACGAGTACAACAATTCTACTTCAAGACTACCAAACTTTGATATTATCTCACATACAATATTTGAGCTTAAGGATGGATTGTTATTTTGATCTTTTGATTAGGTGTTTTGGCATATAAACGTCTTCAATAAATTTTCGAAGAATGCCACAAAACTTTTGTACTGACAGTAACCATAAAGACATAGGTAAATAGCTGGTAGAACTATTACCGAAATCTTTTTGATTCTCTATGATTTTCAAGCGATCACTACGATCGCGCTTGTGAACTCGTAGACAAAGAGGAGACAGAATAGAAGTTAAAAGGTTTTACTCAMAAAAAGCCGATTTTTATTTTCTATAATACATGGCCGCTCGTCGAAGTGATCTTTCTGCCCAGTACAACTCTGTGAAAAATAAATTAAAAAAATGCCTAAAATACGCTTTATGACGAAATTGATATGAATGTAGATGACAAGTGATGTGAAAGGCTTGATATTGCAGCGCTGTTTTGTAGAGCGTCTTATTGATTTATTTCTTTAATTCTGCTGAACTCAAAAGCGCGCATAAGCGTTTAAGTTATTATTTAGCTCGCGATCTCAAAGACGCGCTCCCACTTTGCTTATAACAACAAAAAGACGAAAGCCGCTGGTTGTCAAGTATTGATTAGCATTCGCTTGCAGACGAATAAGCGCAAGATTTTAATTAGTTGTCGTCTGCTAGCGCTGCGAGCCGCAACAGACGAGGGAAGAGCGCGCGCGCCCGAAAAGAGCGATAAAAATACGAGGAAAGCAAGAGCAAAAATAAAAATTAACAAGTTCAAGCATAAAGARCTGCGCATGAAGTGAGATGTGTGTGTCACCGMATATTAAACGTACAAATTAGTAACAAATTTWATTTTTTTTAAATGCAATAAGTTTAAGCGCGTTGACTTACACAAGCGTGTCGCGTGCGTTTATCGTTTAATTGCAGAAAATTTAGGTTAAGCGTAAGTGTACATGTGTGTGCGTGTTTATGTTATAAGAATGGCTTCTACTTCTTATTGACGCTTGAGCGCTGTGCTATACACTCTAAAACTGTTATAGTCTGCGGTTTGGCAAAAAGGTCTCAAGAACGCGCGCTTGCCTTACCCCGCTTCAGATATATGCACAGCGCGGTGTCTCGTAAGGTGCGGCGCCTCAAAGCGCATATCAATTTCAGTTATTTTGCGGTTTTTGRCAAACTCATACATATGCGCGCGTTAGATTTTKCGTTCGAGCGCGCTRGCTATCAAACGGCAATACAAACGCGCGCACACATACTCACACGCAGCGCTAAGCTGCGCGCGCACCAAACGATTTCTGGTCGTCATTTCTATGACACTAAGACAAAGCTACAACGGCTAAGCTTAAAATGTTTCATACTGCGCACAAAGTCTACGCAGTTAGACGATTACGCACACCACTTTAACGMAAATAGCGCATCGCGTATTCGGTCATAGCTGGCGTTCGTCGRAATTCTACATTAGTTTCATAGCGCTGAAACGCTCGGTTGCGTGTTCGTGCTGTCGTTCGCTAACTSGCRCGATCTTTGYTCCAACTGTCAGCGCTGTGCACGAAGCGCCACTAAGCGCCGCTCTATAGCCATACAGCGCACTARCTCACTASTTATCAAACTTAAGCCGCGCCTAGCCTACTCGCCCATATACACAGAATATATRGATATTGCGCGGCGTTCAAACGGTTCCGTCGAAGCGGTGTGATAGTTCAATTGCGATTTCAAATGTTTCGTTGTGTTTTATCGTGTAACGGCAAATAAATAAATTATTGAAAGCAATACAAGCAAAAGTTATATAGTATACTTAGAAAAAGTGAGCTTATTAAATTAATTTAATAAATTTTTAATAATTAAAATTTTTTAAAATCTATCTGTGCAACATTTTGTTTTTTGTTTTTTTAATATTAAATATTTCTTAGTTCTTTTTTTCAACTTCACATTACATCGCCTTCGAGCTTTAGTTGTTCGATAAAGCGAAAATACGCATATTGTTGTTATTGTTGTTGCTTTCGATCATTAGTTTAGCGCGTGCTGGGCGCTCACAGTATATTTACTTGTAATTGATATGCACTCATTGGTCAGCATTTTTCTAAAGATGGAAATACTGCATTTTCCAACGCCCATTAGAGTCGCATTTCCATTTCTCTCTTCTTTTTCTGACTGCTTTTTGAAGTCTGACATTTTCTTGTAGAAAATTTTGCCTTATTAAAAAAGTGAATTTAGCCAAAAATTTAGAAAAAAAGTGAAAGAAATATAAAAAATACTTGTAAAAAGGAAACCCGCCTGATTATTATGCATGCAACGACAAATTACATAAATGTCAACGGAATATGTGTGGAATGCTACGCGAAATATTTGAAATGTGTTATGTGAAGTGCAAGAAAAATAATTACAAAACAAGAAAAAATTAATAAAATA
>NW_017536219.1:282641-286654 GCF_001853355.1 Bactrocera latifrons | reverse complement strand
ACTTTTTTTTCGGAAACAAATACTTGTGCAATAAAAAATCTATAAAAGGTAAAAAAAATTCGAAAAATAATTTTTTCTGTCACTTTTCCAGGATCTTAACCTCCACGCATTCCGAAATAAAGTTTAACTAAAAATAATTGTGATTTTTAATTTGTGTGCTCCCCTCTTTATATAATATATAAAATACAAATTTTTAAGTGTTGAGAAAAAAGTTCAACGAAATTGTTTKTGTGCTGCTAAATATGTGATAATGRATGTGATTTTCATTAAATTCCATATAAGAAAGTTATTGTCACTACAGAAGAAGGAATTGTGGATTTTAACTTTTTTGCAAGTGGTGAGTTTAGACAATAAAATACTTACTAATATTTGTAGGTTATGAACAAGGAAAATGTAGAATTTTTAAACCATTTGAACGGCCTTATAAATTTGTGATTAGAAGGGTGATTTTTTAGAGCATAAAACTTATTACAAGCTTTCGTAAAATTKTGACGCTCAAACTAATTTATCAACTTAGTACGAAAAGGTTTATGAATTGACTAAATATACGAACAGGTTTGTGACTCAGCTCCTCATGCTTATCATTTATATATGTATATCATATWTTTTATAGGGTCTCCAACGTTTCCATCATTGTATATTTTAACTTGAATAACGTTAGTAATTCTAACAAGTTTACATATGTAAAAATGGGATACATTTGGCCGCTAAATAAAAAACTATTTCCATCTCTATTTCTATCTCTATCTTTACCTATATCAATATATATATATATCTATAACAATATCTATATCAATATCAATATATGTATATATCTTTATCAATATCTATATCTATATCTCTGCCTCTGCCTCTGCCTCTGCCTCTGCCTCCATCTCTATCTCTATCTATTCATCTCCATTTCCATCTATCCATCTCTATCACTATCAATACCTTTCTTTCTATCTTTTTGTCAGTATCTTTCTCAATCCCATCTCTATTTACATCCCTACCASGTTCGCTCTTAATCTTAAAACAATTAAATCCAATTGGCAGGAATACTAAATAATTCAAACTACCTGCCTTKCACTATATTTTCAGCTTCACACAATACCCACATTTCTATAGGTTTTACCCATCAGTTGACTGTTTCTATCCAATGACCGTAAGCCATAAGCTCAAATAATGTACTCTGATGACCATTTTTTTTAAAATATTTTATTATCTTTAAGCCAATAATATCATAGTATACCACTGCAAGCGTTCAAAATAAGTAATTTGTCGTTAATGTGGATTAAAGATKTAATTACTTTTAAATACTTGCATACTAACATTTTGTTCATTCATGCATTTAATGCGACAACCAATTTTCACCTCCAACACCTCGCACTGCAATTACTTTAAAACAATTAATTTTATAATTGTCAACCATTTTATGCATTTTACACGGCAACAAATACAAGTATATATGCGAAAGTAAAGTAAATAGCAAATATCATTATGGGTGCCGCGGTTGCCAATGGTTTATTAGATTGAAAAAAGCACATTCGAACTMAAAAGCAAATGGAAAAATTAATGTAATCCCCATTGCGGTTGAATATTTATGAGGGACCCGCTACATATCTGTGCATCTAGCATACAACACAGAGGTGCTGACACTACAGTGTATCGTGATTTTATGATAATTCGTGAACGCAACAAGTTTGGCATGCGCTGTGCATGCGATTAAACGTGCGCGGCATAAGGCTATGTGCATAGTGGAGCGATGAAGAGTGATAAGGTAAAGAAAGTACAGAAGAGGGCTGTTTGGTGGGCAGAACGTGCTAATAAAGAAAGAGTAAAGGGAGTAGATCACTATAAACAGATGGAATTTATGTAAGGGTCTAGTTATAGCTGTTGAGGACGAATATGTTAAACAAAGCTTGCATTTTTGATGGTAATATTGAAGTATTGACGGCCTCCATTTTTTTTAGAGACCGAATTTTCACATTTCGGTTTATATTTTGGGCTTAACACTTTTTTTTCGTTTTGAGGTTATGTCAAAAAATTTGAGAAAAAGTGATTTAAAGGATTTCAAATTATCACTGCAAATGTTGGCAATGACTTTGACAGTTAGTTTGACAGCTGTCTCTGTAAGAAATTCTATAATTTGACAGCTTTCACCCAAATATCTACTTTGACAGCTGTCCTTCTAAGAGATTATATATTTACACACCAGATTTAGCTGCCGCCCCTCTAGAAAATTCCATACTTTGACAGTTAGTTTAACGCTCTAATAAATTTACAATATGATAGCTTTCTCTACAGTGTTTTTTTTTTTGTACTTTGGGAGCTAGTTTAAGAAATTTCCTCGAATTGTAACATTTACCACGATTGAGTCTTTGTATGCCAAATTTCAAAAGCATACCGAACATAAATGTCAAACCAAAGTATCTACTTTGACTGTTAGTTCGACTGYTAGTTTCACAACTGTCCCTCTAAGAAGTATATGTATATTTACACAGGTTTATYATCATTTCCTCAGAGAAATTCTATACTTTGGCTGGTAGTTTGACAGCTGTCCCTCTAAGAATTCTACAATTTAAGAGCTGCACCTCTAAGAATTTCTTCTTTGAGAGCYATCTCTCTCGGAATTTATAGCTGAATAGATTTTACACAAAGAAGTTAGATACTTTGACAGCTGATCAGTTGGTTTGACAGCTATCCCTCTAGGAAATTGTATACTTTGTCACCTATCCCTTTTCAAAAAATTTGATTCTTTGACAGCTGGCTTCACAATTAAGCCTCTAGGAAATTCCATATTCTTTTTAGCTGGTTCGACAAATATCCCTCTAGGATTTTTTGCGCCGATAAGTGGCTAGGACCTTAACTTGCCACATCTTTCCTCAACATTTTACTGTGCACTTAGCCTTARGCACTCACTCTTTCTCTCTCATTATTAGTATTTGYTTTTCTTGCTGCGCTTGCTCAGCTSCTTTTCGCCCCACCACCATATCGGCAATGTAATAAATTTATAAATTTATTTCACTATTAATCTAATTGAATAATTATTTTTTTATTGGCTTTGAATTAAACACGAAGCGCTAACGCCKTGGCGCGCAAAGGCTCGAGCGCGGGAGACGTCGGCAGGTGTGGCTAAGCTGGAATTTCTGATGACATTTACGACTGCACAACGCGCTAGTTCATTAAGCGCCAAGTGCTATTAGCTTTTAATGTTGAAGCAATAAGCTTTAGCTTGGCTTACAACAGCCCAGSGGCGGCTTGGTGGTGGTCCCCAGGCGCATTAAAGTAGGAATGCCATAAATTGCTTTGACATTACAAATATTTACATTGTATAATTAATATCGTGCATATGCGAATACAGCAACAACAACAGACAGTGTGCATTTATGTAAGCGCATTAGGTTTAGTTTATTTGTGTGTTTGCTTTTGTTTTTGTTTTTATAAATTATTTAATTATCGACAATTAATGCTGATAACTGTATAATTTGCTCAACATTTTTCCATTGCAGTGTTAAATTGTGTGTGAATACCCTTTGGAGGTGGTTGGCTGTAGTCGAAGTGCAGTAGAGCATCAGCAGTAGCAGCAGAAAAATTACAACAACAACAGCAACAAAAAGTATAAAATATATGCTTATTATTAATTATAAATATCACTACACGAATAAACAAGCGCATGCAAGTGTAGTCCAAAACATACATACAAACATATGTAGTATGTCAGGCTGTGTGCGCGTGTGTTAGTGATAAATGAATGGAGCAATAAATTTAAAAGTTCAATTGATTTCACATTCAGCAACAACGGCGGTTGTCACCATTTAGCCACGCTGTCAAGCTGTCAACATTGTCAAGTGCCTGAACGTTGTCATACATATACATATGTATGTAAGTGTATAGTGTTTGTGTAATTGCGCGCGAGATGTCAAAGTGCCACTGACAGGGGTCATTGTTGAGTGACTCAGCAGTAAATTAAGAAAATTTATAAGAAAAGTGTGGAATGTAAACATTTTTTGAAAATTAAAAAAATAAATTTC
>NW_017536219.1:275498-282026 GCF_001853355.1 Bactrocera latifrons | reverse complement strand
CATATTTACAAATACAAAAAATATTTTTAATATATGAAAATTCGAAAAAATTAATATCTTCTCTTCAAAATTTTTCGAGCATAAGTGTTTACGAATAAAATTGCATAAAACACATTTTCAAAAACAAAAAACATTTTTCATCCAAAAAAAATTTCTAAAAAACGTGTTTACGAAAATAAAATTCCTAAAAAATTTACAGAAACAAAAAATATTATTAATACAAAAAAATTTCGAAAAAGTTAATAAAATTTTTTTCTCAACAATTTTGGAAAAAAATGTTTACGAAAAAAGTTTTTAAAAAATATTTACAAAAAAAATTTTGAAACCAAAAAAACCGTTTTTGTGTTAACGAAAAAAATTACTTAAAAAATAGTAATAAAAAATTTTTATACAAGAAAAATTTTCGAAAAAGAATTAAATTAAAAATTTTTATCACACATTTCGGCGTCAAACGGGTCAAGTGTATGTAAATTGGTACATGTTTTTAATTATCTGCTGCCAAAATAGCTAGTRAAAGCAAATAAGTCATATTTGTGTATTGATTTGGTGCGAAATTCTGAAAATGAAGTGTCTGCTAAATGCGCAAATCGATAACACAATCAGCATCTTATTGCTAATGTTGTTAATTGCGTTAAATTCGCGTTGTGTCGATACGAGCTGAATTGTGTTAAATAATTGTGATGTCCCCAACAGTTATAGATTAACAAATTCAATTGCTGTTTTTGTAATTTAAAAGCAAGCATTTAACGWATTTACAACGCAAACTACGAGATTACTAAATACTTTGGATACTTTTTATATGCTTAGGTGGAAGCAGCGAGAACTTGAAGAGGAACTTATGGAGTGAATTAAGGTGAGTGGCCACACTATTTTTTATCAATATTATAATTGTAGTTAAGCTTTTTTATTATTATTTGCTTTGGAAAGTATTTATATTCAAACTCCCAACGAGTGCTTACCAAACTTTCAAAGCACAACATCAAAGACAACAAGCATCTTTATCACGAAACCGTCAACTATTTATTATTAAACGGAACTCTTTGGAGACATACTTGCCACTAGGCCAACGAACTTGGTGACGAGGTTAAATGCCAAAACTTTTGTACCGAATAAATTTTCACCCTTATTAACAAATTCGGTGCCAGCGAGTCGTAAATTTTCCATTTATTAAAAACTAAATGATGGAAAAAATCGTTGCAAATGTATTTGACACGCGACAAAATTCAAGAAAAAACCAGAAATTACAAGTAAATTAACATAAATTAATTCACACCAAAATGTAGAGAAATACGCATATCATATACGGTATCTAAATATGGTTTAAGGTGTGAATGTATATGCACACAAATAGATCACAAACGTTGTGGTGTGGTGAGGAAAATTTAAGCAAGCGACAGAGCTGAGACAAATTAACATTTATAAATATGTATATATGTATGGACGTAAATTTAAATAAAAGTATATAAATGTCGATAGGTTTATCTAAACTTTTTATATGATTTCAACCCTATACTATACACATGCTAAATATAACTAGTTTGAAAGTAGTTATCAATAGTAGAGAAAAATAGGAACTAGTCACTCATTTTTTGAGATATCGATCTGAAACTCTCCTCACGTTATTTTCTCCCAAAGAAGCGGCTCATTTGTCGTAAGCAGCGTTATTGGAGCATTATAACATAAAGCTGCCATACAAACTGAACAAACGAAATAAAGTGCTTTTATGGAAAACTTCTTCATTTGACGAGGTATATTCACGAAATTTGGCAAGAGTTATTATCTAAGTCAATGCCATATACTTCCAATAAATGGTTCATATTGATTCACTACAGCATATAGCTGCCATACAAACTGACCGATAAAAATAAAATAGTTGTATGGAAAACTTTTGTATTTGATGAGATATCTTCACAAAATTTGTTATAGTTCATTAACGAAAGCAATGTTATATTTTCCGAATATATCGTTTAGATCGGTCTAAAATAGCATATAGCTGCCATACAAACTGGCTGATCGAAATCAAGTTCTTGAATATAAAACTTTTTTACTTGCCAGGATATTTTCACGAACTTTGGTATGGATTACTTTTAAAACCAACGCAACAATCTCCGCACAAATTGTTCACATCGGACTAAACTAACAAACTACCTAAAATATATCTAAAACTTATCTTAATTTCGTTATATAGCTACACTTCATATCACTGTGCTGATATCSTCAAGTTGTAGTTATTAGAGGTTTTGTACCACAATTTCTACCCAGAAACAGGCATCGAATTAAGTTTTTTTCGAGTGCTCCAATTGGGCATGCTTTTTTATACCATAATTTCGTTTTCCAATTATTACATATGTAAACTTCAATATTAGTAGATGTATGAGTACAATGTAGCTATATATGTAGACGATATCTCCATAGTACTCGCTCAACTAGAAGATATGCTACTTTTGACTAACTAAGCGTTTGGGTCGAATTGATTAACATATTCCGCTTTTAATTATAAGCATAATTTTTACTATACATGTATATGTGTTTACCATACGAGGTGTGAAATTGATAGCTAAAAGAGATAAAATATACAACGCTTGTCAATATAATGGAATGAGTAAACTATATGTTGACTTTAGCTGTAGTACATGCATATATGAATAAATATATATACATATGTACTGTTAGTTATGTGTGTATACTAAATATGAAGGTCTACTACTTTCGGTTAAAATTTTGACAAAAAAAAAAACAATTTTTTTGGACGTGCTTATTCTATCATACATACATATATGTTCATATAGTGATAAGTAAATACTTGTATATTATATATATATGTATAAATACGATGGTAGCGCAGAAAATAACAGTAAAAAATAATTGAAGAGCATATAAAGATACTTATTTTGACTCATTACTGTATTCACCTCATTGAATTTTTGGTGCCGTAAAAACAGGTTACTCATACGTCATGTCGCACAAATGCTAAACAATTTTTTTCTCCTATAAGCTCACACATACCATATGTAAAAATGATTGTGTAGAATAATTATAAACAACAACAACAAAAACGGTAAATATTATTTCTGATGCATTTCTCTGAGTTTTTCATATAAGGACTGGGTTTTGATCGATTGAACAATTTGTTCGGTGATTACCCCATTGTTTAAGGCAAACAAAAGAGTTTTTCGCACAAAAAACAATTTTTTTTGATCATTCAGTTTGTATGGCAGCTGTTACAGTAGTCCGAAAACGGCGGTTCCGATAAATGAGCAGCTACTTGAGAAAAAAAGAATCTGTGCGAAATTTCTGATCGATATTTGAAAAACTTAGAGACTAACTAACGTTTATATAAATAACCAAAAAGACATGGCTAAATCGACCCAGCTTCTAACGCTGATCATTGACGWATACGTATTCAAAAAAAAGTGTATGGGCAACGTCAAAGGCCAACACACTGCATTCCTCTTCATTTGAAATGTTTAGAAAGTTTATATACTCGAATTGAGGCGGGACTCAACTCAGCTAACTTCAGAGTAAAGGACTCAGCTGCTAGCGATCTCTTTGTGTCACCCTGTTAGTTCAGTGCCAGACACAATAATCTGGTGACATCTATATTATTCGTAACATACCCTGACTCCCCTGTATTTTTCTACATGATAAGGGATTTGCATTGTAGCTAATTATACCATGGAACTCGAAAAATCTATTTATGAGGACTTTGAATTTCTAATTATCATTGGATACCCTATAAAGGGTTGCGGTTACTGTAACTTCCATTTTAAGAACCTCTCTAAATCCAGTAGTCTGTGGGGCAGTCAATACTCTTCGTAAAGGAGGTTACTGCTGGAGTTGTTGAGGGCTCGATAGTAGCTCATATTACTTTCTAAATGGGCCAAGAGTTTGAGAAAATAAATCAGTGGATCMTCCCCAGGAGACATAGCCTATCCAGCTCTCATTAATTTTCTGGTGACGAAATAGCAACTCTGTTAAAATTTCATCCGGACTAACAAAGAACATTTCGCGTATTTTGATTCAACTCTTCATTATCACCTTCAAAACAGGTCACTGAGCCAGCATGCCAATGCTTAATTGAATATTCTATAGACTTGCATAAGATTCGGCTCTATTGCCTTTAGCGATTTTCGGTTTTTAGGTTCTGATTGACTTTTGGAGTGCCATTCGCTGAATTGTTGGACCGTTTCGACGTCTTATTAATAAACATTCATCTCGTCGATAGTTTGATGACTATAGGGCTCTGTCCTCAGCTATTCACATACTTATTACTCACATTGTTTCGAAAGACTACAGGATGGTTGTTGGTCGAATGACAGCGCACAATCTACTGGCATCACATGCGAACCCGATAGGTAGTAGGGACAATATATGCGGAAAGTGCTGAGGAGTAGGTACGAAAGAGACGCTGGAGAATATACAGCTTTCAGTTGGAACTTAAATATCTAAAAACTTCACAGTTCAAGGAACTAAATAAAATAACAAAATTAGATATCTAGTTACTCTCTGGTTTGAAGGTAACCCTGAAACCAAGCGAATTCTGCCACAAACTCAAAAGTGGTCTTCATTGCAACGGATAACATGCAACACTGATACTGAAAAGTCAGTAACAACAACAGCAGCATCAGTTGTGATCAGCACAACTGGATTACCGCTGATTTAACTGCCAGCATATTTAGTCTCGTTGTTGCTGCTGTTGTTGTTGATGATCTTATCGCTGTTGCGGTTGCTGCTACCGGCTTTCCAACGTATTCTGCTATCTTTGGCTTTGATTCGAATCGCACACATACAACGACACACACACACACGTAACACCTGAGGGTACATACATACATGCGTACATATACTTGTTTATAAAATGCTGATGACCAGTAGCAGTCGCTGCTGAAAATTATTGCGCATCTCGTTATCGCACCTGTTGATCGAGTAGATAAATAGTTGCTTGTTTAACTAGTTGTTGCTGCTGTTGTTATCTGATAACTGTTGTTGTTGCTTGTTGTTGATGTTGATTGGTTTCGGTTTTTTTTTTTTTTGTATGTTTTTAGAGATTTGTTTAGTTATTTTTGGTGTATTTCTGGTATTTATTTGTTGTTGTTTTCTTGATTTTACTTTGGTAGTTATGTTACTGTTGTCATTATTTGAGTTTCGGTTCCCTTTCTATTTTTTTAAATACTGGCTTCAAAGCGTAGCTTTACATGTCTTGAAGCTATTTATATTTTCATAATAATCAGCTGTGAATATATCAGATTTTAGGAGACCTAAGGATCCAAGGGTTTCAAGAAAACGTAGAGCACCTCATATTTGGTCTTAAAACAAAATTATGTGGAATTATAGTCCACGAGTTAAACGAACCATTCCGCCGTATATGTCACGATTTCAATTCTCATTCCAGCACATTTGATCWAACAGATTCACTCTTTACCATTAAAAAAATTATTTTATCTACTCCTAACAAGTAACATTTAAAATTTATAAACTTTAATCTAATTCTTAGTTTTGGCTATTGAAATTTTTGTTTCTGTAGCTGAGCAGCTTAAGATTGCAACGCTTAAAACTCCCTTGAATTTTATGACTCGGCTAATTCCGCTCGTTCGCGGATTGCGCCCCTCGCGTCGGTTGGGCGGGAGGAGGGTAATCCTTGGGTATTATTATAAAAGTTGTACTATTGGTTTTTAGTCTCAACCAATGTCTCGGGTATCGATTTTTAGACTTTACCTAGACTTGCTTTAAGTAATAGAGTTTTCAAATTATCTTCTTCCATTCGGCTTTTGCAGATGGTGACTGGTAAGATTCCCAGCCTTGCAACATGGACGCCAATAGGAAATATAGAATATAAATATATATATATATACTTAAAATAGATATAGTAGAGCTTCTTAGTACATATACCTTTCAGACATTCATTCGTACAGTTCTTCAGCTCTGTAAAGGAGACCAATCGAAACCAAAACACCAATTCTCTGTACTTTGGTTCCATTTCTATGGCACCAAATCCTATTAACAGCATTAAAAGACATCATAGCCACCACATTTTAAGCTATTAAAAGCTTACGATGGGTACCATTAATTGTCGCTACCGAATTCACTTCCTAGAGCTTGATTCGCAGCAGCGTTTTGGCATTAAGAAAATCAAATGCATACACATATACAAACACATTAATTATATACATATATATACACATATGTACGCATAAATATTATGTTGTTATTGTTGATTATATGCACTTGTTCGTCCATGCAACAGGCACGCTTACGGGCATTTGTGGCACCTGCTGTTGCGAACACAGCACTGATCTACCAAGGCAACCACTTTTAATTCCTGTTTGCTGTGTGCATCAAGTGTTAAATATTGCTTACATGCATATACATATACCTTTTTTTATTTACTGGTTTGCTCTAGCTGTTGCTGTTGCTGGTATTAATGTGGTATTTTTGGTGTTGCTTTTTTGCAGCAGCGCTTTTTGGGCATTTTTTGCGCCTTGCATTTTAATCCAACGCCTTAAATGWTGCGTATTTTTAATTAATCCA
>NW_017536219.1:274511-275068 GCF_001853355.1 Bactrocera latifrons | reverse complement strand
GAGACAATTAAGATAAATTGACTCAATTTAGTTGTTGCTTAATCGGATTTTAGTCAATTTATTTTCACTTTATTTATATGAAATTAAGATAGTTAGTTGAAATAAAATAGTTTTTCAAAAAAATTTATATAAATTCACTTAATGAAGTTTTTTTAATAATATCTTAATTAATTTAATTTGTTTTAATTTATAAGGAATTAAGATACTTAATTCAGGCAAAATTATTTTTCGAGACAATTAAGATAAATTGACTCAATTACTTATTATAATTCAAATATTAAGTAGAAAGGTTATTGATTAAGTATACTGTGGATATACTTTAAATGGACAATTAAGACAAAGTGAGGCAATTTAACCACKTACTTTTTTGTTTGATTGCGTACTTAATTAACTTTAAATAAAAAACTAACTCATTTAGTATTAAATGCATATAATTTAATTCGACAATTAAGCTAAATTGACTCAATTTAGTTTCTTCTTATCAGATATTGGTTAATTTTGCTTGTTTTGATTTATACGGAATTAGACTGAAATTGATTTGCTTTGACAATTAAATT